>NW_027070744.1:10948-23187 GCF_002906115.3 Quercus suber | reverse complement strand
GACCTCGCCACCACTAGATCAGCCTAAAAACCAACTAGACCCATGGCCCCAACCACAAAATTTGGTGCAACCTCAAGGGATCCACGACCTTGGCCACTAGATCATTGCCCTCAGCCACCAAATTAATGCTTCCCAACTACCATTGGCACCCCTCAACTGCTATTAGAGCCTCCCAATTGCGAATCGAAACTTTGCCAACACAATTCACCAAAACCCAACCGCCATTGAATCCTCCAACCACACACGAACTAGATTGTGGTGACCGTTGTGATTCAAGGCTATGTAGACCACCTTTGTGAGCAAAAGAGGAAAAGGGTGGAGGGTGTACAAGGAGTACTTAAGGGCGGGGGTTGTGCGAGCTCAACTATTTGTAAAATGTTTTGCCCAAGTTTTTGTGTGGAAAACATTTTACAAAATTTTGTAAAGGGTTTTACGGTCAACTGAAATGTTTTCAGGTTTAACCAACATTTTACAACAAACAAGCACTACTATGTTTGTTTTGAAATAAAATATTTTCTAGAAAATGTTTTCTCATGTTTAAGTGTTTATTTATATGTAATATGTGGTCAAATGTGTAAAATATTTTTTCGTTGGCCGTAAAATCCTTTATAAGAAGTTGTAAAACATTTACCTTCAAAAATTTGATAAAACATTTCACAAAAACACACAGTGGCTTCCCTCACCCTCTCTGTTGGCTAGATTACTAGTTTGGTGGGTTGACCAGCTAATGTCAGCAGTCTAGCGTAAGCTGTTGCTGCGGCGATTGGTGCCAAAGGTTCAGTCATCAAAGTCGTCGTTCCGATGACCTGTGTCTATGGTTCGATGGCCGAAGTTGCTACTCTGGAACTGGTTCCTGAGATCCATTGGCCGAAGTTGTTGTTTTGATGACTGGTGTCGAGCTCTAGTCATCGTAGACACCATTCAGATGACTGATGTCAGAGGTTCGATAACTAGAACTGTTGTTCTGACCACCGGTGCTAGTGGTCCAGTTATCAGAGACATTGCTGTCGTGATGGTTGCTAGAGTCATCGTTTCAACTACAGGTTTTGGAGATTCGATCACTAGACCTTTGGCTCCACTAGTTGAGTTACTGGTTTTGGTGATTTGTTTGAAAAATTTTACTTGTCATACTAAATACCTAAAAATATTTTATAATAAAATCTTTATCCTAAACATTGTACAATGAAACATGTGTTTTATCAATTTTATATCCTTTAGGAGGGAGGGAGGGGGGAATCATGTTCTAGTGTAGTACGATTATTTCCATCATTATTGTGAGAAATATGAAGTTTTGTTTTTATTAGAGCATCTAAGATAGTAAAAGTTTAAGTGTTTTTTTAAAGTAAAAGTAAAAGTTAATTGGGGCTAAGAGACCATAATTGAAACCTACCGAGGAAAAGGAACTTTAATACCATATTGAAGCATTCAAACTAAGTTCTTAAGCTAATATTTAGAGAGCCAACAAATATACATATATATATATATATATGATTTTATTATTATATATATATATAATTTAATACCATATTGAAGCATTCGAACTAAGTTCTTAAATTATATATATATGGGATGGGTTCAAGTTACACCTAGTGTAACTCTTCAGAGTTACACATTTTTTAAACCATTGTATTTAAGTAGATCTAACAGTAAAAAAAAGACACTCATTAATGCTAATATTTTGATTAATATCCCATTAATTATTTCTTATTTATTCCTATCTCTTAACCTAAAAAAACACAAAAAAGTATAGGTCTCTCTCTAAAAAAACTTACTTTGATTATTTAATTAGAAAATAAAAGGTAAAAATTTGACAAGATAATAGACAGTATACAAGTATGCTCGAAATGAAAGAATGAGCCTTGACAATGGTTCCTAAGTACATGAATAATAAGAGCTTATAGAAACATAATTCCCAAACAGATCAAAAAGTTGTGATCCCTCTAAAATTTCAACAACAATCCATGAATCCTATGCTGAAGTACAAAGGTGAGCATGATTTATCCCAAAAAGAAAAAGAAGGGTAAGAATCTTTTAATACCATAGTCTACATCTAAAATACACTACCACTTTAATAACATTTTCTCTCTTTCCGTATCATGAACAAAAATGTCAATGATCCATCATTTAACTTTTTTTTTTTTTGGTAAATATGATTTTTTAAAGTAAATTTTATTTATTTATTTGAGATTGCAACTTTGAATGAATTGGAATTATTAAAATCTGGAAAAGTCAACAATTGGGCACCCTCACCGTCCCATATATTTGATCATTTTGGTATCCTCTGGTTTCTTTTTCTTATTCCCTTCCGATGCATAGATTATCAAATTTGATATTGGGCTTGGTTTTTTATTCGGCTTGGTTTCTTATTCAGCTTGGGTTTTTTTTTTTTTTTTTTTTTGCCTTCTGCTAGCAACCTATAGAGGTGGAACCCCGGTGGAGGAGCAATGGTGGAGAGGACAGAGTGAGAGAGCAACAGAAAGAGAGAGAAACGTAGAGAGAGAGTCAGACGTCAATCGTTTTTGAGTTTATAGATAAGATTAAAATGTAATAAATGAGAGTATTGTTTTTGAGTTTATAGATAAGATTAAAATGTAATAAATGAGAGTAATTAATGAGATTTTAATAAAAATATTTGTAATAATGATGATCTTTTTTTAACCGTTAGATTTACTTATCCAACTTAAATCCAACTGTTTAAAAAATGTTTAACTCTTTAGAGAGAGAGAAATAGAGAGAGAGAAACGTATAGAGAGAGAGTCAGACGTCAAACGTTTTTGAGTTTAAAGATAAAGTTAAAATGTAATAAATGAGAATAATTAATGAGATCCTAATAAAAATATTTGTAATAATGATGTTTTTTTTAACCGTTAGATCTACTTAAATCTAACGGTTTAAAAAATGTGTAACTCTTTAAAGTTACAACATGTATAACTTGAATCCATCTTATATATATATATATATATATATAAATTAACGAAGTAAATTCTTAAATTATTTTTTATATGGTTTTTATTTTTTGTGGTGGGTCAGGGGTGTTAAGAATGGATGTTTCAAGTTGCCGTATTCGCCTCTATACTTTTTGGAAGAGTATTGGACTAAAACAATGTTAAACGGTTCAGTTAGCAAATTTGCTATTTGTGGAACAAGAGACTTGGATTAACAAAAATGGACAAAGTATATTACGAATTACGATTCCTTCCATTTTATAATCAAATTAAATATTATAAATTTAGAAGTGCACCTTTTAAATTTTAAATGGCCTAACACACTATACATTGCCAAATCCAAAAAAATAAAATCTCTTCCATAAAGAGAATCTGATTCCTAAATGATCCTCGTATGTAATAAAAATAATAAAAAAATTTTAAAAAAAAATTGTTGGGTGAATATGATTTTATACATGTTTATGCATTTAGGTTAGAAAAGGAATTCAAAAGTGCAGTAAGATGCCAGATAATGAAACTAGTGTACAAATAAGGAGTGTATCGACTTTGATTGTGTTCACTTTCATTAATGCGTAAAATAATGTGGAGGATATTACATACATACCTGGGAAAATGATTGAGACCGGAGAAGAAACACCCACGAAGGATCAGCTCTGACCTTATCCGATTGAACGAAGAAATCGAATCTGCCGGCCCCGGAATAAAGAAAAGATCTACTCGGAAAATCTAAGTGTGAAAACCATATATGTTGAAAGACTAGGAACACTAACTTCGTAGTACCGATCTTAGAAAGCTTAGTGAAGTGATTTCTGCATAAAAGGGCTTCAACTGCTCCTAAACAGTATGTCGTCATTCGGGGAAAAAAAAAAAACAGCATCATGTCATCAACCACGCTAGCTGCACTCAACTGCCATTCATGTTTATGAGGTATGCTGTATATTATTTTGTTTATAGCTGGGTCAGTAAACAGTTGACCCCAATGAAATTTCCAGGAAAGAGAGACTGGTACATCATAAAAGCTCATTTTTAAATTTATTTGGTTAAATAAAACTTTTACTTAATTTATTTTTTATTAAAAAAGAAAAAGAAAAAAAAAAAAAAGAAGCTAGCTGGATGCTTGTGAATATGGCGTCAAATGAACCAATTCGTTCATAAATAACTCAAATTTAGCTTAATAAAAAATTCATTCATGTTTGTTCGTTAATAAACAAACCAAACTTTAACTTTAGTTTAAGACTTGTTTATTAAACGAGTTGAGCCTAAGCAAAAAAATAAAAAATTTGTTCATGAACAAACTTGAACATTAGGACTCAATTCCTGAGACAGACCTAGGATTTTAAGCTAATGGAAACTAGTATATAAAGAGAAAAAAAAAAAACTTCAAATAGGCATTCATATATCATTAAAAAATTATAAATATTCAAAATCGTTATTTCTAAATATATTAACATGCAATTATTTACCAACAAAGATAAATAAAAACAAAATAATGTCTTTTTTAATACTAGGATGGCTAGGATTTTGTTGTTGTTGTTGTTGAAGTTAGAGCACATTCACATTGGTGGTGCTAAAAATTTTAACTTTTAGCATCTCAAAAAGTTATTTTATCTATTCTACTATCTCACTTTACAATACATCCAATATCAAATGTTCTATTTTTTCTTTATAACTTTATTTAAAATAATATAAACAATTCATTAAAATAATAAAAGAGGCGAGAGAATTTGAGTTTTTTAATTGAAGGAAGAGATATAATCTTAATAAAATATTATATTTTATTTTTAAAAACTTGCTACGGTTAACTGGTTTTTATATAGGTTTATTGTAGTTGCAAAAAAGTTAGCTTTAACTTTTCCAATAATACATGATTTTCTGGTTCTTTGGTGGTAAAATAGTTTTTTTTTTTTTTGCTAAAATAAAATCATCATTGTGAATATTTTTTTTTTTTTTGTTAAGTTTTTTAGTTGGATAGTTGCTATTTGGGTGAAGCTAGTTAGGCTTCTTGTGAAGAAAGGGTGCTTTGTACTTGTTTTGAATTTCAAACTCAAAAACCTAATATTGAGCTTGAACTTAACTAATAAATCAAGCCGAGCCGAATTTCCATATCTATAAGATGCGGAAACATATAGAAAAATAACATACATACGAGACAATCACACAACATAAGAAATTGCATGGTTTGACAATTTTTCACATCCACTGAGTTGCAGTGATTTCATTATTTTTAAGGAACATATACAAGATGCGGCAGTATAATTTTTCTCTCTAAAAAAGCACATAAAACCGTTACACTTTTATATTGAGTCATGTCATAATCTGAATCAAACACAAACTAGACTCTACATAGCTTAACAAATCTCCCACTTGGAGACTAGTTCAATCACCGAAACCAGCCACATACCTGCAAACACAAGCTCTCATCATTGCAACTCATCATCATGTCCTTAAGCTAGATTACCAACTCAAGCTGCCACATCTTCAACTTCTCAATGGTGACACCTCTAGTTAACATATCTGCCAGATTCTTAGATTCACATATCTTCTCAAGTATCAGCAAATCATCTTTAAGAAGATAACGGATAAAATTGTATCTCACTTGTATATGCTTCAACTTTGAATGAAAAGTAATATTTTTAGCAAGAAAAGTAGTACTCTAGTTGTCAATATGTACAATATCTTTCTCCTACTTCTTACCCAATTCATCCAAGAAACTTTGTAGTCAAATCATCTCATCATAGCTTCAGTCGATGCAACATACTTGGCCTTTATAGTAGACAGAGCAACAATCTTTTACTAATTTGAAGCCCAAGATACAGTTGTTCTACCTAGAGTAAATACAAACCCAGTAATACTTTTTTTGTTGTCAACATCATTGGCCAAATCAACATCTACATAACCCTGCAGTTTCAAAACTACACTTGTAAACTAAACACACATTATCTAATGAACCTCTTAGATACTTGAGAATCCACTTGATTGCTTTCTAATGCTAATTTTCCTGGCCTACTTATGTATCTACTTACAACTACCATTGCATGTGCAATATCTGGTTTTGTACACACCATAGCATGCATAAGACCACCAATAGTTGAGGCATAGGGTACCTTGCTCATATGGTCCATTTCTTGTTCCATCTTTAGTGATTAATCTTTACTTAGTCCAAAATGGTTACCCAATGGTGTGCTTATTGGTTTAGCTTCATTCATGTTAAACTTGCTGAGAACCTTCTTCAGATACTTTGTTTGTGAAGCTTCAGTGTACCATTGACCTTGTCTCTAGTAATTCTCAAACCAATGATTTGTTTTGAAGCTCCCAAATCCGTCATTGTAAACTGTTTTGACAACTGCTTCTTTAAATTATTAATCTCTTCAATGCTAGAACAAGTGTCAATTTGATGGTTGGTTGGATCGAGTTGCTCCAATTTGGTGGGTGGTAAGGTGGATTGTTCTAATCTTGTGGTGGCGGATAGGTTTTGATATGATATTTTTCCCCTTTTCATGGTAGGTCACACCACACACTTGTAAATGTCTTTACTGAAAATATTTTCAGTTCCAACAAAACCAATTGATCATTAATATCATCCTGCCCCTTTTTAAAAAACATTCGGATAAGTTTCATTGAAACACACTTTTTGATCCAAAACATCCAAATAAGGGGTAAGATACCCCCTCTCCTCTCCCTCTATCCAAATACACTCTTTCTTGATCTCACCAAAGCATACAATAGCTCTAAACTTTAGTATTAAAAAAAAAAAAAAAAGTTTGGTAAAAAAACTCTACAATTTATTATATATGCTTTATAAATTTTAATTTTTTAAAATATTATTCACTATAATTTATCAAAATGTTAAAAGTTTTTCAATTATGATTCTAGGTGTCTATTTGCCGCTAATTTTTTTTTGTTTAGTTTTCAGCTTGTTTTGTTTATATACAAATTTTTAAATTTTAAAGTGCAATTATACTTTAACTCATTTTATGCAAAAAGTCAAATAACCTGATATTATATTGACAAGATTGTAAAAACAATCTTCTCTTACAACCAACGTTTAAAATCAATTAGTGTCCTGGTAAAAGATGTCACATGTTTAAAATACTATATTATTTATAAATATTTTTTTTTAACTTTATTCCTTGCAATAATACCAAATGGGCAAGTTAGAGCATTTTCATAAGCTTTTGCAAAAAAAAAAAAAAAAGGATTTTTTTTATCACAAAAAATCACTTTATTTATTTTGCATTATCACTTTTACAACACACCATATATCTCTCTTTTTTTATTCTACACTTCATCATATTAAAACAATATATTTTCTATCTACAATCCTACACCATAAAGAGAAAAGAAAATTCTTAGATACTTCCGGAATACAAAAAAATGGTGTTTCATCATCTTATATATATGACGTACCCTATCATGAATTTAATGAATGAACTATGAATGTGAGAGGAGAAAACATCACTTTTCGTGCTACGAAAATACCTAAAAATTACTTTTTATATACAGCCTATAAAATAATACATACCTAATAAAAATAAGAATTTTTCTTTACATAAGATTAAAAAAAAAAAATTCTTTACAACCTATAAATAGGTAAGATTGCAAATTTTTTGAAATATACAAATCTAGATGAAGTAAGTTTTGAGTGTCTTAAGGTAAGTTTGACATCAATTTTAAGTTTTAACTTTTAAGGGCCCGTGTGGTAGATGAGTTTAAATAGTGTTCTTTGTAATTTTTTAAAATACATGTGAGTAAAAAAGTGTAAAAATATGTATAATGTTGTTTAAAAACTGAAAGTAAGTGTTTGAAATGTCCTATTAAACAGGCCCTAAATTTTAACTCTTATGTAACTTTTTAAAACTTAACTTTTTCTCTTTTTTTCACTATTTCAAAATTTTTCAAGATGCAAGTATAATTTAAAACATTTTTAACAAAAATTTTTTAATAAAAAACTAAATAAACTGTTCTAAGTTTTTGTTATTGAATTTCAGTTTACCCAAAAAATAAAAAAATAAAAAAGTTGTTGCATCACACAATGTGAATACTCTTATTCGTATGACTTTAATTGGAGGCAACAAGTGAGGAGAGCAGAAAAAAAAAAACACAAGAGAATGGAGAATTCTGCTTTGGGTTTTGTGATTATCGAATTTAGACAAATAATTCAGCTCTCCTAGTCGTAGAGTTGCTAAGATCATAGACGTAGGCACGTAGCACGATCCTAGAGCGACAGCGACAAGAGGAAGAGGGGACAATGCTAATCCAGATGACAATGACTTTTTTAGTCAATTTGGCCACTTTCTCCCAACCGTCTGCTATGGGTTAGAAAATAAGAAACCTCGTCCCCTTTTATTTGTTCCCACTGCTTTTCCAGGCAATTTCTGAGGGCCAAAGCCTGCTTACTTTTGTACTTTAACTCTTTTCTGAAGGCACTACGAAACTTCGTTTCAAGTTCATAGGATTAAATCGCAGTACGCATCCCTGCAATAGTCAAGAAAGCGAGTCAATAATAATAAATAAAAGAAACGCAGTATTTGGCATTAGTCAAGTCAGGGACCACCCCCCTAGGTCCCTGCAGAACTGACAAGTCACATCAGATTCCTCTAGACTGTCACGGAAAGTGAGTGATACAACTTGTTCAACCATTTGACGTAACTGGAATCGTGTGAGTGGATTACTTGCTTGACGTTTAGGAGGGTGTTTGATAGTTTAGTTATAACCTACGTTTTAAACGTTACATATATTTTAACATACTTTTTACTTTTTACTCACATGTATATCAAAAATATTTAAACAATATTACTAAAATTCTTCTATCAAACGTAGTTTGCTTGATCTTTAGTTGTGGTAAGGCGTTTGAGCATACGTGCGGTCCTAGATTTCTTAGGGTCTATTTGGTATTATTATTTAAATAATAGTTTTCAGTATTTAGAATTTGTTTGATACGTGTGTTTAAACAACTATTTTCAAATTTTTTTTTAAATACATATGGGTAAAAAAGTGTGTAAAAATACATGTAATATTGTTTAAAAACTAAAAACATATATTTGAATTTGCTTCAGTTTTTTTAAAAATACATGTGAGTGAAAAAGTGTGTAGAAATACATGTAACGTTATTTAAAAACTGAAAACATGTGTTTGAATTCACATACCAAACAGACGCTAAATACCATAACACATATTTTCACAATACATTTTAACCCAAAGTATTTTCACAATACTTAAACAACTATATTAGAAATCTTTTACCAAACAAGCCCTTAATTTTAAATCTTAGGGGCACCAATATCAGAGATTGAATACCACTTTATTTTACATCTTAAAAACATATTCTATCTATTTTACCACCTCATTTTACAATTCACCAAACATTTTATTTTTTATTTTTATATACAACTTATTAAAATAAGATAAACTATACAAACAAATAATATAAACAAATCAATTCTCTCTTCCTTCTTTTCCTCTCTCACTCCATCAAACCCACATGACCACCACCACCAAACCGCAACAACCCACAACCAAAATTTCACCCCACACAACCGTCACAGCCAAAATCCACATAGCCACTGCCACCAAACCACAACAACCCACTACCACCAAACCCAGCCAACCCACAACCCCCATGCCAAAGCCACAACTCGTGAAACCCACCACCCACACCCATACATCCAACAACCCACACCACCACCTTAAAACCCACGCCACCACAATGTAAGCAACCAACCCATGACCCACCAACCCACAACCCGTAAACCTATATTAACCCATGAAACCCACGGTGAGAGGTCTGAGAGAGAGATTAAGAGTTAGAAAGAAGGGAGAAGAGATAGGCCAGAGAGTGAGAGAGGTGATGTTTGTGAGGAGAGAGACGTAGCTGAGATAGGAAAGAGGTGAAAGAAGGGAGATACAAGAGAGAGGCAGAGAAAAGAGAGAGATATTTTCAATAAAATAATATTTTATTTATTTATTTTTAGAGCAACTGTATCAGATATTTTAAACAAATCATATTTTTAGCACACCAAAAAATTACTTTATCTATTTTAGTATAGTATTTAATATTATACCTTACATCTCATCTCTTATTATAAACATTTCCCATTAAAATAATACATACCTTTTATTATTAAAAATAAAAACACACACCACCACCTAGTTAGCCACAAACCCCCACCACCACCACCGCCACCGCCACCAAATTTTGCAAATACATAAAACCCAAATGCAAAACCCACAAAATCAACCTAATTTCTTCAAATCAAGATATACAAAAACCCATAACTTGCAAAAACACCAAAAACCCAAAATTTTATAGCTGCAATTCGCGTAATGCAAAAACCCAACCTCCCTACCCCCAACCTGATTTCTATGAAATCGCAAGCCACCAACCCACTAATCACAGCCCTAAAAAACCCAACACATTGCAACCATTGCACAAAACACCGATTGCAACCCACAAACCCACTGATCTCAATGCCACCAATCGTAACTCACAAAAATTAAACTCATAAATAGTGGCGGCAAAAATCTCAACTTCAATTCATTTCTCTCCATCATTGAATTCCTCTACCTTACTTCTTCCTTGATCAATCTTGCTACGAATCTAGTGGCTATGTTGAGCTCAAAGAAGACAATCCAAGTGGAATTGGTGGGGAACAAGTTTTGGGCGTGGTAGGGATTGTGTTGTTGGCTAGTGGAGTGGCAATTGGGCTAGAGAGGTGGAGGTGAATTTGCTAGAGAGGATTTAGAAATTGGAGGATTTTCCAAAGAGAGAGAGAGATCAGTATAAGAGAGGAGAAAGAAATTATTAAAATAAATAGCATGGTTGTCATAACCTTCTATTAGTAGAAGGGTATTGTAACTCAAACCAAAATTTTTTGGCATTTGACACATCCAATGGAAGTGACTTTTTTGTGTTTGATGTGCTAAATGCTAAAAATTTAGCATTTAGCACATCCAATGGTAGTGCTATTAAGTGTGCTAAACAAATGTTAGTTTAGTATACCAAACTACTATTTTTGCTACTTTAATATACCATTTCATAATTCAACCTACATCTTATATACTATTTTATTATACAAGCCATTAAAATAAAAAAGTAAAATAGCAAACACAACAACTCAAAAACTACCACAACCAACATCACCAAACCCAACACCACCACATCAATCCTAGCATCACTGCATTAAAGGAATTAAAAGAAGTTTACCTATACAAGTTTGGCATTAGGAAGTTTAGCTCTAATAGCATCCTCAAGTTCCTTCCCTATAGGTATTGTACCTAACATCACTATCTGAATCGTCGACAAGTCATACTTATTAACTCAGGGCTTTTAGCGATCGCCAAAACAACCAGAGAAACAAAATGTGCAATTGTAACCTGAATTTATAAACCAACTCCAACAACTTAACAATCTCAAACTTTTGCATAATCAAAATTGCTACCCCAACTTGTAACCCTCAAAGAAAAACCGAGTTCAATGAATAAATATGAGACAACGAAAACACACAGAGTAAACACCCCATCACCAAACCCACAACCCACAACCACCACCACAACCCATAGTTATCACCACATCACCACCTAACATCGAGATCCACCAAACCCACATCACCACCTAACACCAAGATCCACCAAACCCATATCACAAATTGAGATCCATACCATCAAACCCACATCACCAAACCCATTGCCTAGAACTATGAGCAATGAGTCAGAGAAATAGTCAGAGTCAGAGAAAGATAGAGAGAGGCATGAGTGAGAGATTTAGGAGAGAATAATTTAATTAACAAAAAAAAAAGTAGCACTGCTATAGTAAAAAAAATTTACAAATTTTTTTCCAAGTGGCATATCAGATGGAGCCACTTTTTTGTTGTTTGGTGCTAAATGGCATTTTGAGTGTTTTAGCACCCCCAATGTTAATGCTCTAAGTATCTCTAAATTTTTCTCCTTATTTAGGATAAGAACGTACTAACCAATTTTCAAAACACCCATATCAAATTCTATACTCTAAATCTGATTTCATTTAAATATTATTTCTCTCACCTTTCAAAATACCTAATTTTATTTATCATAGTTCCCAAGACACAAAAAATAAAATAATGATTTAGGGAATGAACATTATGGCATTGCTTGAGTGGCCCTCAAGCTTGTTCAAGCAAGTCATTAAAACATAGTTTTCTATTTTTTATTATCTCTTCATTCTTTAACTTTCAAAGCAAGATCATTCATAAATTAGAACCTACATATATATCCACAAATATTCAACAAATCCCCTACTAGGTTTTTTTTTTTTTTTTT
>NW_027070744.1:0-3649 GCF_002906115.3 Quercus suber | reverse complement strand
AAAAAAAAAAAAAAAAAAAAAACAAATACATGAAGTATTACAATTTCTTTCTATTAACAAAAAGAATGTTGTGGTAGTATTACTCTTATTTTTGTTGTGAAATGCATTTTTGTTGTTGATATAACATTACTCTTATTTATGTTGGACAAATTTTTATTGTTGTTATTTAATTATTAAATTTTTATTGGTTTTTTAAAGAGGTTAAGGATTATATTTGGGGGGCAGAATTATTTATGAAGTAATGCTATGTTCATAACATCTTCATAATAAATTTTTGTAACTAACGGTTATATATTGATGGGTAAAAAAGTGAAGTTAGTATTAGACTCAAATTAGAATTAATAACAGCTTACCATAATATTATTCCTCAAGTTAGAAGTAGCAATTTGTAGTGAAATTATTGTGAAAATATTATGGATGCTGCATTAATTTTATTTTTATTGAACCAAAATTCTTGTGATTCTCCAGTCAAAGTGATATTATTATTATGATGGTCAAAATAGGTTACTTTAGTATATAATTTGTTTTAAGAACAAAGTTTCTCTCCAAACTAGTTTGGAGAAAAACTTTTCAAACTTATCATATATCTCTTTTTTTGGTGTGAATTTTGAAAATCTAACCATTGAACTTCATGTTCCTTAGGTTTTTAACATGCATATCAAATTTTGTTCAAATCGGATTTTATTTACAATTCGATCAATAAACTTATTGTTTATACATAATTTTAGATCATAAAAATTTGAAATTTTAACATTTGATCTTTGATCTTCTTGAAATTTTATAAGCATGAAGTATATAATAAAAACATGTTATTTAACGGTTAGATTCATTCACACTTAATATAAAGATATAGAAGGAATTTGTAGGGTTTCTCTCTAAACTAGTTTGGAGAGAAACTTTGTTCTTTTTTTAATTTCAAGTATATATAAATATTTTGGTGTGGTCCTGTAACCACTTGTACTATATGTGGAGCCGCCATATGAGTCTATGACAGCTGTTGTGTGTTCCATTTCTTACATCTTGCATGTGCTACATGGAAAAATGCTTCACCTTAATTATGGAGTTGCGGCGTCTTCTTGTGTCACTCCATTACATCTGGTGCTAGAGGTGGTACTATGTCTAGCTCTAGCCTACAATATTCCTGATATCACATGGGTATCGGTCGGATTGTGATCATGTGCAATACCTAAGATATCGCATCTGATGTAATAGCAATCAACGGTTGAGACTAAAAGTTACAAAAATAATTTTTTAATCTCAATCATTGAGTAAGGAAATATTAAAAAAAAGTAAAAAGTCAAAGTTAAAAAATTAAAAATGTAAAAAATTTTGTAAAGGAGAACAAAACAAAGTAGGGTTTCTTTCACATTGACTAAAGTAGGATTTCTTTCATCATTGACTAAAGTTGACCTTCATTATTTCTTTTGCATGTTAAGGAGAACAAAACAACATAAAATGATGAGAGTCACAAGATAGAGTATTGGTGAGTTGAAAGACTTTGGAAAAGGAAATTGTAAGTGATGTGCGGTGAAACAATTTAGGAGGCATTTTGGTTTCTAAATATTTAGAATTTTGTATTGAGTTTTTAGTATGTTTTAGTGATTTAAACACGGTCAATTTTTAACCCCAAAAAAAAAAAAAACATGATCAATTATATATGATGACATATTAAGAATAAAGAGAATATGAATCCAATGGTGAAAATTTTAAAATATTAATCTAATAAAAATTTATTGAGTGAATCATAAAGAGGTACACTAAAGTGTAACTTGATCCTAAATCATTGTAAATATTATTTAATCTAGTATAAAAGTATTTACTACTATTTAAAATAAATAGCATTTTAGAAGTTTTGTTTTTTTGGTTTATCTAACCCATTATAGTAAGATTATTAACGGGGCAAATGGGATGAGTTTTTATTTTTCAATTATAAATAGTATGAGTTTAGGGTGAAATTCTTAAAATTCAAAGGATTTGGTATGTAAAAACTTAAAGGATTGGGTTTTGTAGGTGGGGTTGCTTGGGAAGATACGGATCATTTCTGTTTTTATTTTTACTGTACTTACATTCAATGTACCTTGTTTTAGTCTCACTTAATTGAAAGCCTTTAGATTCTAGAGTTTCTTGTCAAATTTCTAACTTGTTATTAACTCTACTTCTAGCTTCGTATACTAAAACTATATCATTTGTAAAAAGCAGGACAAAATTGGGAAATGTCCCGTTTGGGTAAAAATAGCAGCATAATGCCCTTTTCTCCAAACTATATAGGGAAATGCCCCTCTTTTGTAACTCGATTTTCTCAAAATCGAGTTAGGCCCTATAGCGGCGTTTTTTAGGAGCCTATAGTGACGTTTTTAGGATCTATAGTGGCGTTTTTTAACTCGATTTATAAGAAATCGAGTTATAGGTAAAAAAAATTAAAAAAATTGCCTATAACTCGATTTTATGGAAATCGAGTTACAAAACGTCACTATAGATCCTGAAAATGTCACTATAGATCCTTAAAAACGCCGCTATAGGGCTTCAGAAATTTTTTTTTATAACTCGATTTTGAGAAAATCGAGTTACAAAAGAGGGACATTTCCCTATATAGTTTGAAGAAAAGGGCATTATGCTGCTATTTTTACCCACATGGGGCATTTCCCAATTTTGTCCGTAAAAAGCATATACCAAGGGACTTCCTTTTAGATCAATTTAGTGAGCTCGTCCATCATTAGTGCAAAGAGGTATTGGCATAATGTTGATCCTTGATGAAAAGTCATAGTAATAGGAAACTCACATGTGATTCCTCTTGTTCTCACACTAATTACAGCTTTATCATACATATCCTTAATCAACTTAATATTACTTTAGAGAAATTTCTTTCTTTTCCAAAACACACCACATAACTTCTCTAGAGGCCTTATTGTATGCTTTTTCTAGCTCAATGAAACCATATGAAGATCTTTACTAGTGTTTCTATATTTTTCTATCAGACATTTAATTAGGAAAATATAGCTTCCATGGCAGATTGTCCAGGCATAAAACTAGATTGAGTTTTTGATATTATTATCTTTATTTCTTAACCTATGTTCAATCACTCTTTTCCAAAGTTTCATAGTGTGGCTCGTAAGATTAATTCCACGGTAATTTGTATATTTTTAAATATTCTAACCTTTAAATTAAAAAATAAAATAGATTTTAGACTATCATTCGATTCTAGACATGTGATAGTGCACCAACCAACTTTATTTTTCCAGAAGATAACTGGCACCCACTATATCTGATTTTCCATTTCAATGGTGCTCCATTAGTCTAATTATCTCCACACCGATAATTCTGACTCCCCCACACCGAAGAAGAAAGTAAGGAAAAAGGAAAAAAGAAAAAAGAAAAAAACAAAGAAGGTGGCAAAATGTTTTGGTAGGAACCTTGTGAGGGATATTCCTAACAAGCAGATTAGGCACATCTACAGGGAGGCCAACTGTTGTGCGGATGCTATGGCAAGATTGGGTACTAGTTATGTAAACTCGTATGAGGAATTTTTGTATCCTCCACCTATGGTGGAAAGAATTCTAGCTGATGATAAAGCTAGTGTGTTTTGTAACAGACTTATATTTTCCTAGTTTAATATAATCTTCTTGCTGACCAAAAAAAAAAAAAAAAAAAA
>NW_027070743.1:19233-23195 GCF_002906115.3 Quercus suber | reverse complement strand
TTTTTTTAATTCGTGGTGGTGGTTTTCTGTTTGTGGGTCTTGTTGATGATGGATTTGGGTTTGAGAAGAGCTGGGTTTTGTTGAATTTTGTGGTGTTTCTAGGGTGGATTTGTGAAACTTGAGTTGTTTGAGTATCGGTGGTCTAGCTGATTAGGTATCGATGGTTAGGAGGACGAGAGGGGCTTGGCTTGGCTGTGTGCCATCTGGGTTAGATTGAGAGAGTAGATGCCCTTGCCAGTCTGAGGTTGTTGAAGAAAAACAGAGATGGCTAGAGGTTGAGAGAGAGGAAGCTCTGTGGAAGAGATGAGAGAGAGATTGTTGCTGTGGGTGAGAGGTGTGACTGTTTGGCTAACACTGTTAACGTTAGGTTAATAGCTCTTCACCTAAAATGGGTCATGTGCATTGCACATGCCTCCAAGCTTAAGTGTCTTCTTATTTAATTAACAGCTATCCCTATTTGCAGCATTTCCTCCAAACATGTTTGGAGGAAATCCGTGTCCTTATATCAAAGTCAATATTGATGATAGGTTGATGATATTTTCTTTTTTACAAATTTCTATTTAAAAATATTTTACATATTTTGATACTCGCCTTTAAGCTTTAATTATAAAAACCAAGTTCATATCTTAAATTTATTATCTAATAAAAAGGATAAGAATCAAGCAGCTTGTTAAAATAGCATCACTCTGAAATGTAGATCAAGTTGGCACAAAACTAGGGAATAGAACCCACTAAGGGTCCATTTAAGAACAATTTATTTAGCTAAAACTTTTTTTTTTTGGCTAAAAGTGTACTAAAGTATGTTTGTACCTTCAAAAAGATTTGAAAATGTGAGAAAATGCGAGAAAAAGTAAGATTTAAAAAATTGCACATAAAAGCTAAAAAAAGTTTAAAAGTTAAGCTTATAAGCTAATGGCAAACACACTCTAAAGATCATTTTTTACCTATATCTTTTTTTTTCTTTTTTGTTATTCATTCTTGTGAGCACAGTAATTAATTAAGTTCACAACCAAGAGTATATCCATAAAAAATAATAATAAATAAATAAATAAAAACAACCAAGTATATTCACATCAGTTTATGCAAAAATTACCATGTTTTTTTGGAATAAGAATCTACTTTTTTTATTTTAGCAAACAATTTTTCAAAACACTTACATAGGATTATTAATTATATAATCTATTTCATTAAAATATTAAAAAAATTTGATTATTTCTCCCTCTTTACATATAACAACCATCATCTACTCTCGAAAAGGTAGAAATATATATATATATATATATTGCATAAGAACCATAGCAATGGACACATCAGTTTATATTATGGTGCTAATTTACCACACTTAAAGCAAATGCTCAAATGAAATGCACAAAATTCATGTCCACGTCCCATTTGTTTATCAAAAAACGTTGGCATTTGTTTTTTCTTTTCACGGTTTCAAGCGATTGCTTCATTCACGTAAAACACATTTCTCAACTGAGAGAATTTGTCATTTTCCATTACAACTAGTAAGAAAAGGGATATTAGAATCAGATTCCCTCCAATAAGAGCCATTCAACTACAAAGCTCTTTACACTAATAGGCATGATCTTAAATGCAAGAAAGAGTAAGGTAAAATTAGGATCGGATTTAAGTTCAAGTTTTTAAATGTGAGCAACATGCATCACATGAAAAAAGAATTGTGAGGAATAATGTTGACCGAGGAAAAGTTTTACAGAATCATTCTCAAGCTTCGGATTCTAATTTGTGACTTCTCTGTTATGTACAATGACCGACATAAAAAAAGGCAACTTGCTGCCAAAGGAATGCTGAGATACTCCAGCCATTTTGTTTTGCCTTTTTTCTATTTTGTTTTTGCATTTGCTTTATGAAATATTAAAAAATTATCAAGAAAAGGAACACAAGCATGGCTCTTTGACTAGCACATGGAATGCATTGAAAAAAACAACTACCAACTCATAAAAGAAAGTATCTCTTATAACAATCCAATGAGAGTCAATACATAGAATAGGTCCAAGACTTTAGCATGAAGTACAAAGAAAATTAGAGATTGAGAACGGCATTTGGAAGCCACCTATCCTGAGAAGCTAGATTGCTGAACAAAACTTCAAACACAAGAATGGTGCTATGCTGCATTTATTAGATTCTTTTTTTTTACTATTCTAAGCGGTATTCAGTTTTCAACACAAGGAACTGTGGAACCAAGGAAAAAAATTTTAAAAATAAAAAGAAAGAGATTTACATAATAGGATGAATTTTCTCACTTTTCCAACAATTGAGCAGGGGGAAAAAAATCTTTTTGGGGATTAAAAAAAAAAGTTAAGGGACTATAAAATGAAAAATTGATTATACCCCGCACTTTTAACCAATGAATTACATCCCTCTATGTGAAAAGCAGGCTGATTGGATAGACTTGCATTACATTGCAGTAGGATTTCATCGAAACTGTGAGCAAGCTTAGGCAGTCCAGCCTAACAGATCTTCTGAATCTTGATGTATGCATTCAAAAAGATTAAGCCATAATTTTCTTTCCTTTATCACGAACATCAATAATTTTGTCTCTGTGGGTAACTCTCTGTGATTTTGATGCTTCTCGTTCATCACCTGCGGCATGCTTCTTCCGCCTTGGAGCACCAAGGCCAGCAGGGTCACCCAATGGACCTGACCAAGTTTGGAGTGAATCTTTTGAATAAATTAATGAACTTGAACTAAATGGGACATCTTGAGGAACATTGGCAGGATCAATATGATGTGAAGCACCCAAGGGAAAGCCAAGTTGTCCATCTTGGTGCGGTGGAGGAAACTTCTCACTCTTGCTCTTTGCATTTGCATGGGTCATAAAACGCCTTCTCTGTTTCAGAAGAAAGCCAACAGTCAAGAAACACAAACGGGAACTAAAACCTGATTGAGTCAAGCAACTATAAAGTTTGGTCGAACTGACATTAAAACTGCATGCATGTAGATCTTTCACACACTGAGGAGCCTATGCTGCTGCATCAAATATATGGGATTGGCTAACCCAAAAATTTTAAGCTTATTTTAAGTGAACAAACTTTCATATTGTTCTCTGTTCAATGAAAGTTCTTTTCAATAGCCATGGTCCATGAGCCCCATGAGCTTCATAGGACCTATTTTACATATTCTGCTCTTGTTAACATCTGGATAATTAAGCATATGAGCAGTACACAAACTACTAACTATGACAGCATTTGATATAGTACCGAATATAGTAGCTTAATCATTAAGCAATACCAGGGAGACAGGAAACATCATTTTACAATTCAGGACAGGAAGACAAGCAGTATGGAATATTAAGGACGCTCAATAGCGCTCATACATTTACTATATATTCCACAATATTTAATCATCTAATTTCAAATCCATGTTGATAATTACTTAGTGTTTGGGCATGCACGCGTGGAAAACATCTCCACACAGGAGAGAATGAGATACATTTTTACTAGATACATAGTCATTACAGGTTTGGAAAGAAGTTCAACTATGTTTTGAGTGTTGCACTTTTCTTAATTCTTTTTATAAGTAATTTGATTTTGCATTTAAAGCTTGTGAGACACAATAATAGTTTCTACCCATCTCATTTAGATTTACTCATTGGCATTCTCAATAATTCAAAATTAATAAATGGAAATTGGTGACAAACAACCAAAGACCACTAAATATAAAAGCCAGATTGTGAATCAAGATTATAAATGAAGAGAGGCTTTATTGTCATGAAACATCTAACAACTAATCTCACATTGCCAATTTTTAGTTATCAAGGACACCTTTAGTTATAATTTCCACTTTTGTTTCTAAATAAAATGGGCTTGTAATTTATAAACATCAGTAATGAAAGAATAGTGTCAACTCCAGCACCTAGAGGACAAGAATAAAAGTGGGAGGGACACACAGAGGGTAGTGATAATATGTTCGAGAAATAGTAAGTTACTTCATCTGGCTAT
>NW_027070743.1:0-9437 GCF_002906115.3 Quercus suber | reverse complement strand
TATTGATATTAATTTTATTCAATTTGCCTTAAAAACTTGTAATTTTTTCTTGTAGTGGGGCAAGTGCATTGGACTCATCATCTAATTTAGTAATACACTTCATCATCCAATTTTAATAAACTATATTAGAAGAGTATACAACCAAGCACCATGTTATTTCTCTAACTCTAACAAAGCTCTAAAGTTGTTTGAGTTTTTGAATAATTTCAGACATGGATTTTGGACATGCAAGTGTGTTGAATTATGTGCATCAAAGTACCAACTTTGAAATTTCTATAGCAGTAACATTGTTGCATCCTCTCTTAACAAAGCTCTATTAAAGTTGCTTGAGTTTTTGAATGATTTCAATCATGGATTTTATTGTTGCATGCTCTTTGAAGCAAAAATTTAGAAACTGCATGTCCTTTCTGTTGGTATAGCTACTTTGCTATCTTTGAAATGTGCGTTTCGTAAAAACTCTAGAATTAAATCTATTTCTTGGTAATGTGTTTTTGGTGTCTCAAACCTCTATGTCTTACACAATCAATTCGAAGAGAATTACTTTTTAGCTGTATATATTTGAAACCTTGATTAAGTGTCATGCCAAAGAGAGAAAATACTAAGTTAAGTAAAATATACTAAATTTTAAGTATACTATAGTATGGTATAATTGTATACCATTTAATGTAATGCTATTAATATTAATATCTTCAGAATGAATGAAAATAGATGATCCTTATTCTCCATTACTTTATTCTTTGTTGTGTTATTTTAATAAACAACACAATTATTATTTAAATCAAAATTTTTTTATTCTAAAGCAACATATAAAATATAATTAGTTTGTAGTTGAAAGATTAGTATAGAACTCACCATTCATGAGATCTGACAGTTTGTTCGGCACATACTCCAAAACTAGGCATAGGTGGTCCACAAAATATCCAATTAGCTCTTGAATGTTGTGATGGTGAATTTGTGTGAGGGACTTCTTCTCTGCTTAAAGTAGAATTGATGTAGTAAATTATGCAAGATTGAAATGGAAAAATACATAATCTATTGGTTGGGAAGCTACCTCCCACCCTGTTCTTTTAGACGAGTAGAATTTTTTGACCATAAACTACTTTCCATCTGCTTTGCCCCTAAACAATTTTGAACAGTTGCTCTTAATCATTGATTGTTCAAAATCATTTGTGAACTATTTCATTTGTTCCTTGCTAAACTGAATCACCAGTGTCATATTTTCCAAAGTTCAAAATGGGTACACAGTTAGTACGAATTGGGTGTACAGCAAAGAAGGTAGTGACTATTGTTTTGGAAATTCATGTTTAGTATTTGTATTATTTTCTTTTGTGATGGAAATTATTCTTCCATTAGAATCATTGCTGTAATTTTATGAAAAATGAAAGGAAACAGAGATTAAGCAAAATGAAGAAGATTTTAGAGATTTGTATTAACTAAATATGATTTCATTGATAATCAACAATATGGTTTACACAATGCTTATATAGATATTTGTAGCTCCTAAATTGTTTTGGCTCCTAATCTAACAGAATTACAAACTTCTACTCTAACCAATCTATACATGACATGGGTAAAGTTCATATAACAAATCCTATTACTAATAGGCTAATAGCTAATACTAAGCTACATGTTTATCTGACTTTAATCTCTTCCTCACTTTACTACATGTTGTTTTGGTCTGAATTATAATTGCAGTAGCTTGGCTTGTGTCATCTTCTACACTTGTCTTCACAAAAAATACATCTAATCTCGATTGCATATTAGAAAAAGAAAAAAAAAAAGCAACAGGGCATGTTTGGGTAAATACTTCATTTTTTAAATGAATAAAGTTAAACAATGATTTTTATATCTTGCTTCTAGTTCAACATGCTTAAAACATTTCATTACCTTAGTTTCATGCACAAGAATATCTTCACTGGCCTCACTATACGCAATTTAGTGGGTTATAGATTAGGCTGGAAGCAATAGAAAAAAAAAAAGTTTATTTTTATCTCTACGCAGATTATTGTAGCCAATTTTTTCACATAAATTTTTTATAGTTCATGGTCCATAGTCTAGTTGTTGTAGGTGTCTGAACTGTGCATTTTTTGTTTCCCTTTTTTTTTTTGTTTTTTTTTTGTTAAGGCTCGAATAAGGAACAAATTTGGTTAGCTATCAGTATCACAGTCTAGGTTCTCTCTCGATCTCAAATCTCTTTCGCACAAAACCTAGAATAGGTTCAATTTGCTTTTCATAACTTTGTTTTCTCTCTCGTAATTTTTCTTGGTTCGAATTGGTTTTCATAACTCTATTTTCTGTTCCTCATGATTTCCAACCAAATCAAACACAACACTTCATTAAAAATGTTGACTACGTTAATAGGTTTATTATATCCCACGTTTGGTTAATTGGGGTAGTTAAGAGTGGGAGATGGAGTTCAAAAAATTGTTTACAAAAATGGAAATTGACTGGAAAACAATTAAAGATTAATCTAAAAGCATAGAATTATGCACATAATTAAAAGTAAGAAGCTCAAAGTTGAGCGAGGTGGGCCTATTGATGTATATAGGTAATTTGGGCCAAAATTGAATGGGCTCTTGTATTAAATATAAGATAGTAATTTAGGCCAAAATTTTCTGACCATTGATTCAATTTCGTGGCAAAGTCCCAACGAAATTTTAAAGCACCCTAAAGCATATGTTGGAATTGCCTGAATGACTGCCTTAATCAAGATCTTCCGGCTCGCTTGAGATTAAAGCTTCCCTTCCCAACCTTGTAATTTTCTCCAAACTTTTTCCTTGATGAAATTGAAACTCTCCTTCTTTTTTCTTCCCACTAAAGATGGCAGCCCAAGATATTTATCATAATGAACAATCTCTTGTAAGCCCAACACCTCCTTGATCTCATCCTTAGTGCGTTCCGGAGTGGATTTACTAAAGAAAATGGTTGTTTTGCTTTTGTTCACCTTTTGGCCTAACCCCTCCTCGTAAATCACCAATATCTCCATAATTTTTCTGCACTCCTCAATGGTTGCCCTGCAAAAAAGAAGACTATTGTCTGCAAATAATAAGTGTGTTAGTTGAAGGCCATTCCGGCTAATGGATAGCCCTTTTAACTCCCCCAAGAGGACTCTCTCCCCCCCCCCCCTTACTTCTGTTGAAAAAGTTTGTTAAGTTATATAAGCAAAATATAATAAGGTACGCCGATTTTTTTTGTTGATTAGGTGACACCCAGATTTGAACTGGGGAAAAAGGATTTGCAATCCCCCGCTTACCGCTCGGCCATGTCACCAAAACGGTACAAAAAAATATATGAAAATATTCCACTTTTTTTTGGGAGGGAGGGGGGTATTTATTTTTGTACTTGTATCTAGAATCCTTTGTTATTTAATAATCCCCTTTCCTAAAAAAAATAAATACTTACCTTTCTCTTTGGATTGGATATATATCTTCAATTGTTTGTAACCTTCCGTGCACAACAAGAAGAGAAAGGGAGAAAGTGGATCACCTTATCTGATCCCTCTGGTAGGTTGGATGAGGCCTTGAGGTTTGACTAGGATAGAATATGTAACTGTTTTTATGCACACCATAATTAAGTCAATCCACTTCTCATTGAACCCCATTTTTCTCATGGCATTCTCCAAATACACCCACTCCACATGGTCATAGGCTTTGATCATATCCATTGTTTTTGACCAAATGAAGATTAGGAATGTGAATACTTTGGATCAACATTCAAGTAGGGTTATCATATAATGGAGTAATGGACATTCCAACCAAAAAAATGTAAAATATTATTTCGGTCCCTAAACTATTAAAAAAACTTTTTTCAAAGTTTAAGAATGAAACAAGAACTATTTAAACTTTAGGGATGAATAAAAAAACTTGAGATATAGTTTAGAGACCAAAATAATATTTTACTCAAAAAAATCACCATTATTTTCGTAAAAAAATATCTACCATCATTGATTTGTTAATTAAAAATAGAAAAATTATATAGAGACCTCCCAATGTGGATTCTCAATATATATATATATATATATATATGGAAGACCCATATTTTTAGGATTTTGACTGTAAAATTTACATTTAATAGTCACAAAATGAAATTTAAACTTAACATAATTAGGTGCCGCCCATCATTTAAAAGGTACTTTTTATTATTTATTTTTTCCTTTTTAAGTAGTCATTAACCCATTATTTTAGCATTTATTTCTTCTTTTAATTAGGAGTTTTTTTATTTATTTATTTTTTATATAGAAATATTTTAATTAAGAAATTATTATAGTCATTGCAAATATATTAGTCCATTAATGCATTTAAAAAAAATACTTTTTTTTTTTTTTAAACAAGATAGAATTTCTACTCTAGCCTAATCTAAGTGTATATGTGTATGAAACTCCCTTCTCGATACTTGAATAGCCATGGGAAGGGAAATGAGTAGGAAAATTAATAGGCAAATAACAAATTATTAAGAAGTAATGGTCATAAATACTAAAGACATGCATTTACTTCATTAAAAATTTTAAATTATATGCCACATGTCTTGTATTATAGCAAACATATTGTGTACAAATAATTTTTTTACACATTGCCTTTTTTACCCATATAATACCAACTAAATTTAGGAAGATGCCAAATGTCATTATAGTATGCATTCACCGGTTTTTGTATCCAACTTTTTTCACATTGTGTTTTTTACCCATATAATACCAACAAAATGTAGAAAGATGCCACATGTCGTTGTAGTTTGCTTTGAAAAGGAACACATGTCATTTTAGTATGCACGCACCAATTTTTGGATCCAACTTTTATAATATATTTTACTCAAAAAAAGAAAAAGAAAAAAGAAGAAGCTTTTATAATATATAATGATTGTAATAGATGTAGGAGTAATAGATATAAGTTTGCAGCCTCCAAAAAGAAAGTTTAAATAAATTTCTTTATAAAAAGATAACATTTATTGTAAAGTTAATCCACCACTTAAGTGGTTTCAACTATCACTTATATATAACCTGTGGCATATTTTTAATTTTTGAACACATAACCAAAGAGTCAGAGAATGGGTACTAGAAACCTTTTTGATGTACCAATTGCATTTTGTTTCTTATCAACCTTGCTCATTTCCATGCTTACTTGTCTTGGAACCAATGGCTTTAGCATCAAGCTCATCCCAAGATACTCCATTGATTCAATGCTCTTCCCAAAAAATCTAAGCCTACTAGAAAACCACTTTAGAATTGCTAAACTTTCTAAAGCTCGGGCTCTACATTTCAAATCCATGAGATTTGTAGATGCAATCAACTCAAACAAAGCAAGGAATTCAAGCACTACAAACTAAGATAGAGTATAATTTGGGCAAATTATATATAGCTCAAATGAACATTGGCACACCACCATATTTTGCACTATTGTTAGTAGATACTGGTTCTGATGATACATGAGTTCAAGGTGAAGGATGCAAAAATTGTTTCTCCGTAAGAGATGGAAATTTAAATTACCATGTGTTCCCAAAATATGTGAAGAGAACTCGTGCCATTATGGGAACACCTATGTTGATGGTAGTTACACTAAGGGTCCTATTTCAACTAAAAAATTCACATTCACTGAAGATGGAGGAGGATCTATAAGCTACCAAAATGTAGTTTTTGGGGTTGGCTTAGACAATAAAAATATAAATTTTGCTGGAAATTTAGGATCTGAAAATATAATATCAGGGTTGTTTGGTTTAGGAGCTGGAAAATGATCAATCCTAAGGCAACTAGAAGCTGACACCGACCTACGTTTCTCATATTGCCTTCCTTTATGGTACGATGAACCAGGAACCTACATATATTTACGTTTTGGCAAAGATGCAAAAATTAGTGGAAATGATCAAGAAATAGTACAAACAACATCACTAATACCCGACCAAAATAGGTACTATGTGCAAGTGTTGAGAATTAGCATGAATGACAAATCTCTTCCAATAGATCCAGAAGAGTTTCAATTGAGAAGTGGTTCCAAAGGTGGCTTTTTAATTGACTCTGGAGCTTCAATAACTCTTCTTGTTGAGAATGCATATAATGTTGTTAGAGCTAAAATAGTTAGCTACTTGTTGCAGGCATATAACTGGATTCCTATGCCTCCGTATCCAAATGCACAATATGATCTTTGCTATAATGTCGTGTAAACTAGAAATCAACCATTACCGAAATTAACAATTTATTTTGTCGGAGCAAAGCTTGAGCTTGATGCTAATCAAATCTTCAAATATGTTACCAACATTATCTGCATGCTTATCCGATCTACACGTAAACAAGGGCTAAATATTCTAGTGGCATTTCAGCATACAGATTATCGGTTCTTGTTTGATCTTAAAAAATCTAAAATGTATTTTGTACCAGAGAAATGTCATAATAATTAGAATGACTCAAATAAATAAAACAAAATAAAGTAAGAAGTTGTAACATAGAAATATCATTACGTTAAAAAAAAACATAGAAATTTCATTTCAATATCTTTCACCCCAGAGAAATGTCATTTTAATTAGAATGCCACAAATAAATAGAGTCAAATAAAGTCAAATGGTTTAACATATATTGTAATTTCTAAATCTGTTTATTAAGGTTGGCGAATTAACTCAGAATTGACCCAAAACTTTGTTTTGACTGAATCACTTCAAACCCATTTGAGAGATATATTCTATTTATTTTATTTTTGAACGTTTATTCTTCCAAGGTTTCACAAACAAGGTGATAAAAGCCTTGGTATATTTATAATTTTTATGTTTTTTTTTTTTTTCCCTTGAGCTGCCTTGTAACACTTGAAAGATGAACAGTTGTGTGTCCTAAAAAGTGGGATTGTAAGTTGTAACATCATTTTTCAGCTATAGTTTTGGTAACTAATTATATGTATAACCATTGAAAAATGTGGAGTTTGGGACTCTTTTTAACTTGTTCTAGCTTATAAGATCGAGAAAGGAGAGTTCACTCTTTTTAAAATTTGCTCCCGCCTGCATGCTAGATGTTTTAGGTGAGTGATTTTGGGAGGTCCTTAATTTCTATTAGGAAAAAATGTTTTGGGACCAAATACACAGATATATATATATATATATATGATAATATGATGCCCAAGGAATCTATTTCCTTAGCTTATAGTTATAGTTTTACAGATAAGTAGGTTGTGCCATATGGAGGTGGTATTACACGTATCCGATACATGTATCCATTCTTACGTGAGGTTGGAGGGTAGATACGTGTATCGGATACAAGATAAAACTTTTTTGACATAAAATTCTATCGGATTACATAATTATATGAAATCACATTTATAGGTTTTTAGTTTATATATATATATATATATATTTATTTAAAAAATAATTTGAACAAAAATACAGTCGTACCCAAAACATTTTAGGCATGAAACATAGAAATTTAATAAAAGGTGGGTATTTGTATATTACAGAATGAGTAGAGAGCACACAAATTCAATACCTCAAAGATGGACTCAATAAAAATGGACAAAAATTATTTATTTAGGAAAGTTCTCAACAAGTCCTACACCAGCGTACGTTCAGGCTATGTTTTATCGCAGATGCATATGCATTAGGAGACTAAAGAAAAAAGGAGACTACCATATAGGCAATTACCAATCCCAATCCTTTGACAATGGTAAGGTATGGTACAATAATTAAGACGTTTTTTTTTTTCTTTAGCAACTGATATAGTTTGAATTTTATCAACCAAAAATCAATTGTGACGGACCCGTTTAACGAGCAATTAACAAAGATTTTGTAAACAAATGTATGCCTAGTAAAAACAATTCTGATAATGCCATTAAACGAGCAATTAACAATTTAACAGTATATATGTTGACTTTGATTTTGAAAATAAATGTATGCCTAGTGTCCCTTCGAGGAAGGGTGGTGAGTTCAATGGATTTGGCAAATTTCAAATATCCAAAATACCATCCAACATACTATCAGCTTATGAGATTTCTTGGATGTCCTAAGCAACGCAAGTCTCTCCTAGTAAATCACCCTATAACCATAACCCACATACACACCAAATGTATGTAACAACCACTAGTATTTATCATTGCACATACACACTTTAGAGCATTCTCATCAACACTCTCAAATGCTAAAAATGCTATTTTTTAGCATCTGAAACCCAAAAAAACCCTCCATCAAAACTAGTATATGCTATAAAATTTACAATCTTGCTACAGTGCACTCTCATTTTTGAGAGCGCACTATAGCAAGATTGTATAATATTTTATTACTTTATTTATTCTATCCCTAGCTCCCTATCTCTCACACACACCCTCTTCTCTCTCTCTTCTATTGCTTCTCCCTAGTCACCCACGTTGCCAGTCCTCTTGCCCCAGACCGTCTTGCCCTTGCCTTGAGCCACCAAACCAAGCCTTAGTGGTTCTGGTTTGTGAGCTTTTTTTCGGTGTTGATTTTTCTTTTTTAGTGTGGGTTTGTTGCGTTCTGATTGGTGTGAGTTTGTTGTTGTTGGTGGCAATGGTGGCTGGTGGCAATGGGTGTGGGTGTGGGTTTGAGTTTGTGATTTGATTTGATTTTGGGTTTGTTTTTGTTTGTGATTTTGGTGGTCGGTGGTCGAGGTTGTGAGTGGTGGTGACTGGCAGTGGGTATGAGCAGTGGTGGCTGGTGGCGGTGAGTGTGGGTAGCGGCAGCGAGTTGGGTTTGCAGTGGGTTGGGTGTTTTTGTTTGGGAGAAGAGAAGTACAGAAAGAGAGAGGGGAAGAGATAAGATTGAAAATAAAAAAGAATTAAATAAATAATATTTTAATAAAATGGTAAAAACAAATAAAATCTTTAATGTTAAGTGTACTGTAAAGTAAAGTGTTAAAATTGATAAAGTAATGTTTTGAGATACTCAATGCTATATTTTTTGACATGTTTGATGAGAATGCTCTTACAGGTGCAATTTTATTAGAGCTAAATCCTTTTGTATAATGAATTTGGAGCTGAATCGTTGGATATCCAGTTTCAATGTAAATGAAGCATGAGGTAAAATATTCAGATGTTAGGCAGTTGGAGGGCTTGGATTAAACAATGGGAGAAAAAGTGAACCATATACTAAATTAAAAAAGCTGACTAACCTCCCTTTGTAAGATAAACAATCTGATTTGAAAGGGAGTGAGAAGAAATGCAACAAGAAATATTAATTATGTGATCCGCCAAATATAAAACATCCAGTCCTCTCCCTAGCCAACATCAGCATACACTAGAAATAACTTTAAGATCCCACAAATGAAAATGGGTGCAGCACTGGAAAATCGAATTTTACAGATAGAAGTACCTAGTTGCTGCTAAATTAACCAAAATTGTTCAGTTGCTGTCCAGAACCTCTCAATCCTCGCTTTTCTTCTTCTTCTTCTTTTCCTTCTTGCTTGGCACTTCAGATTCTTCTTCTTGTTCAGCATGCTTTCTTTTCTTCTTCTTCCTTTC
>NW_027070742.1:0-23231 GCF_002906115.3 Quercus suber | reverse complement strand
TCTGTTGATTGGACATTTTTATGTGGAGGTCTTTGTTATTGTCAAGGAAGTTAATAAGTTATTTTCTTTTTCAAGGCATAAGTTGCATTTTTGGGAGATCTAGGGTACCATGGAAAAGAAAGAACATTGCCAAGGGTTGAAAAAAACTTTATATTGCTCTTTGGGACCACAATTTAACTTTGTTTTGAGGTTAAAAATGAGATTACATCATATAAAAATACAATTGTATACAATAATGAAGATTTTCAACCATGAGAAGTGGAAGCATACAAGCATAAATTAATTATTTTTGTATTTATTTGTATATGAGTTTTTGATGCTATGTTATTGCAATTTTAATATGGAAATTGTTATATGAACCTATGGTATAGCCCTCAAATTACTATAAACATTAATTTATCTGTTCAAATATACTCTGTAGATTACATATATAATATTATATCATGATTAATATGAAATTAATTAAAATTTTATTTCTTAGCGCTTCATAAAGAAAACAAATATGTATAATATATTAAAATAAAATTGCTGAACTTTCCCGTGCATAGCACGGATTAGCGACTAATACAATTTTATTATCAAGCTTATTTAACTTGGAGATGTGATCCCAACTCTCAATTAATGAAAGACTTAGTAAGATATAGGTTTGTTTTTCAAGCTTATTACTAAGCTCATAAACCAACCTAAGCTCAGTTTGTTTTAAGCTCATATGAGGTCTGCTTAGTTAGGCATTTTGAGAGCTTAAAAGAACGTTTTTAAAATTCAAAATTTTGTTTTGCAATCACAATTCCTCATAAATTTTTTTTAAATGTTCATTTTAAATTTAAAACACCGTTTTCTAGCGGCTTATACAAATGCACCTATAGAGTTGCAATGCTCCCACATTAAAATTGAGTAATATCATCTTTATAATGATTGGTAATAAGCATTTTACCTCTTGTTGTTAGAATTTCTATATAATTTAATGAAAAATTCAAATCTTATTATATAAGCTTTTTAAAAACTTGAATACTTCTATACAAAAAAAAAAAACTAAAAAAAAAACTAAAAAAGCAGTCTGGTTGGGGATACTTGTTAATAAACACTTGGGACACTTTAACAAGTAAAAGTTTGAAATCTTGAAAAAATACAACAAAATGTAGCGGACACTCAGCATAGCTCTTCAAATCTCCACCGTCATACGAACGGACGCATACCATTGCCAGGAAGTAACAAAACAACAAATCGTCTGAACCTAAACGCATTCCCAAGAAAGTGGCAAATTTCAAATATTTTAGTTGTTTTTTTAACACAACGACAAGTTTTATTAACGCAGTTACACGTGGCTGGTCCGGCCCCACCTCCTATTTTTCAAAGTACCAAAAATACCCTTCTCTCTCTCTCTCTCTCTCTCTCTCTCTCTCAACACTCACACGCCGACAAGGACTCAAAAAGAATCACACAATTACTCTCTGATTTCTGAGCGAGTCGTGACTCGGTCGCCTTAAATGGCGAGTACTGGGAAGACTCGGCTCGTATGTGGAGTAAAATACACTGGTGTCCTGATTTGGAAGACAAAGAACCCTTGGAATGGTCTTAGTCTTAGAGGTCAATTTTATGATCATCTCCTCTCCTACACCAAACAGCAGGTTTCTATGGCTAGCGCTGTGCTGCAGAACCAATCCATGTCCAGCTGAATCTGGCACTGGCTACATATTTTATAGAGCTAATTTCTACACTAGTAAGAGTTATAATCTATGAGTTTGGATTGGATTTTGAAATTCAATGAATATTTAATATCTGATGAAGTGTTTTCATAGAGCACATATTTAATCTATTTGTGTTTTTGTATGTGTGGGTTGACAAGGCCAGGGTAATAATATTTCAAAAGAGAGCACATATGAAAATAATGCATTTTACTAGAAGACATTCTTCGTACTTAATGTTATTTGGTGAAACTGAAATACCCTCAAATTTATTGTATACGGTGTTAATTGTTAAATCCATTTGTAAATGAAATGCAGAGATGGATCTTTTTATCATTTCCTTGCTTGTGTGTGTGTGTTGTCTCAGACTCTTTGTACTTTACGTCATTATTCTATCAGAGTATGTCTTGAGTAAGGGAGTGATGGAATGAAAGAAAGAGACACAGAGGTAGGGCCTTTATTCAATTAAAACCATATAAATAAGAAGCTGCCCTGTTGCATTTCTCAGATTAAATTGGTTTGGCTTTGAACTAAGCTTTCCCTGCCTGGATTGACTTTCAACTAAAGGTTTTGTTGGATTGAATTTGTTGTTTTGAGTTGCATTGGATTACCTAGGTTAAGTGAAGATGTGCATGGTGAATTAACCATGGCAAACACGAAAGCAAGCTTAGCTATCCTCTTTGCTGATATCAACTTGCTTTTTATGTGTAAAATGAAACTTGGAACTTCAATATGAACCTCAGTTTCTTGTTCTATCTGTAAAATGATTAAGTAGATTATATGCAACCAAAAAAAAAAGTGCACTTTTTTAAAGTATTTTTGTCACAATGTTGTTTCTTATTTTCTTGGTTATTTGGAAAGACTTTGAAGAGATGGTAAGAATTAATATAGACCATAGATTCCCTTGGTCTTTCTTTTGCTTTTTTGTTTGTCTAATGTTTTTTAATTAGAAAAAAATGGTCTTATTATAATTTTATGAAAGAGCTCTTTTTTTTTTTTTCTTTTTTTTTTTTTCCTACTTTAATCTAATACTTGTGTTTCCACAAAAAAAGAATCGGAGGAGGAAAAAAAAAAACAAAAAAGGGGAAAACAAACTTCAGGTACTAAAAGGTTCAAGTGGCCAATTTATATGTATATTTATATGTCCTGCCTTTAATACAAAATGCGATAGTTCTAAAGAAAAAGTCTTAAATGGACTTGTGAGGCTTAAGAACTTGGCAACCCCGGTCCATTTTATATCTGGCCCAAGGCCCATGCCGAGGAAGAAGGAAGGCCCGAGGGAGAAGTACGAAAGCCTAAATCGCCAGGATTCCTGCCGAGGACGACCCTGTCCTCGGCCAACCGAGCCCAGCACTTTAGCCATGATAGCTCAGTGGAAGAGCAAGTTCAGGATGAATTGTCACCTCCATATTAAGTGCGCTCACCTAACCCCCTGGCCACATTAATGGTGATGTGACCTCTGAACAAGGCTGCCTCGGTCGTCGTAACTCACAGAAGGGCTGGTAAAGCAATTGATAGGACGGGTAGTCAGGAGGAGGGGGCATGGATAATCAACAAGTGGAAGAAAGAGGTTAGGGAAAGGGACTATATAAGGGGAAGATATAGATGAGACAAGGGGGGATGATTCCCCCGGGAGAAACTGCTGTCAAGCTCCTCGAACCGGTGTCGAGGACAGATCTTGGAGGACGATCTTGATCCGCTGATGTCTGAAGGCGGCGAATGGTGGCGAATGCTTCACCGCCCACTGCCCGCCTACTGGGGCCTAGTTCTTGAACCCGTTCTCGACAAAGTCATTATATTGGGCTAGTTGGGCTTGAGTCCACTCACTTAACAGTGGAAGTGCTTGAACCCAGTCCCTACAATTGGCGCCGTCTGTTGGAAGAACTTGTGCACTAGCAGGCACAGAGGGCAATCATTCCTACGATGCTAGCTTACGCAAAGCCAGACAGTCTCTCGTCACCGTCAACAGCACCAATGTCGGATCCCATAAAAAAAAAAAACGCAACAAACAACGATGCATTTGCTCAAGAAAAAGTTATAGCAGAAAAATAAAAAGATTTAGAGAAAAGGAAATGTGAACAAACATTGCAACATTTTATTAGACAAAAAATAAATACATGGTACAAACAGAGGCTCAAACAGGCTTGTTTTAAAGTTAACTCTACAAACAGAGGCTCAAACAAGCTTGTTTTAAAGCTAACTCTACAAACAGAGGCCTAGACGGACTTATTCAAAAGCTAACCCTAAATAAAAGGGGGCTGAGGCAGGCTTGCTTCAAGGCTACCAACAACCCCACCCCATGAAGGTACCGGCGAGAAGAGAGGAGTAGATGTAAAAGCGCCTGAAGGCCCCGCCCCATGATGTTCCCTTGATGTTCTCCCAGCCTCATGATGATTAAGCATTGGAGGCGGCAACACCCGGGCACCAAACATGACGTAATCTTGCGAGCTTCCATCAGTCGGTAAGCTGGGCGCGAGCTACCACTAGCTTGAAAGGCAGGCATGGACGCACATCGGAAAAAAGTGTTATGTACTTCATGGACCTCCCTCCTGATCGCTAGGCACAATACCACCAGAATGACGCCCAAGCCTTACCGCGCTGGAAGTCTGACACGGATCGCAACCGCAACGGCTCTCGATCGAGGGAGGAGGACCTTTGGCTTGCTTACCCCCGCCCTCATCCAGAGTCGTCCCATTCTGCCAAGCTCTAATCACAATCCTGGCAAGGTTATTGAAGGGGCTTAGAGGGTGGGAGAACCATGTTTCCTGTTTAACTAGAAGGTTCGTGAAATGTGGAAGGACGATTTCCCCAGAAAGCCTTATATGGAGGGCGAAGGTTGGTGGGAATTGGTCCGCCTAGAATTCGAAAGAAGAATTATCAACAACATTAATCCTGACCGAATTTCAAAGAAGCCATCAACTGCTGGATCTTCATTAATCCACGAGGATATTAATGAGGGCGCGCCTCGCACAACGAAGCGTCAAGCGCGGAACGCGAACAGTCAAAAGATGCCTTGTAATCGAAGAGGGCAAAAAAAAAAAAAATCGAAGAGGGACAGGTCACCCTCGTCCAGGTCAATACGGGGCAAATTGCCCAGACTAAGGAGGAATCCACCCTCGGCAAAACACGGCCGATACCATTATCGCTCTAGAAGCGGACATTCTAGAGTTAAGGGCAAACTCCCTTCACCCCAAGCAGAAGAACACCTGGGTACTAGACTGAACCAAGGTCTTCCGTGGTCCTCAGACCCAAACCTTCGGTGAAACTAGTTACTTACAGAAGAACACTTGGGTACTAGATTGAACCAAGGTCTTCCGTAGTCCTCGGACCCAAACCTTCAGTGAAATTAGTTACTTACAGAAGAACACCTGGGTACTGGACTGAACCAAGGTATTGCGTGGTCCTCAGACTCAAACCTATGGGGAAACTAGTTACTTTCAGAAGAACATAAGCGTTAGACAGAACCAAGGTCTTGCATGGTCCTTGGACTCAAGCCTATGGAAAAACTAACCACTCAGATACACCTAGGTACTAAACTGAACCAAGGTCTTGCATGGTCCACGGACTCAAACCTATGGGGAAACTAGCTACTTACAGAAGAACATCAGTGTTAGACAAAACCAAGGCCTTGCATGGTTCTCAGACTCAAACCTATGGGAAAACTAACCACTCAGATACACCTGAGTACTAGACTGAATCAAGGTCTTGCATGGTCCACTGACTCAAACCTATGGGGAAACTAGCTACTTACAGAAGAATATAAGCGTTAGACAGAACTAAGGCCTTGCATGGTCCTCGGACTCAAGCCTATGGGAAAACTAACCACTCAGATACACCTGGGTACTAGACTGAACCAAGGTCTTGCATGGTCTACTGACTCAAACTTATGGGAAAACTAGCTACTTACAGAAGAACATAAGCGTTAGACAAAACCAAGGCCTTGCATGGTCCTCGGACTCAAGCCTATAGGAAAACTAACCACTCAGATACACCTGGGTACTAGACTGAACCAAGTCTTGCATGTTCCACAAACTCAAACCTATGGGGAAACTAGCTACTTACAGAAGAACATAAGCGTTAGACAGAACCAAGGCCTTGCATGGTTCTTAGACTCAAGCCTATGGGAAAGCTAACCACTGCAAGGAGAACCTAGGTACTAGATTGAACCAAGGTATTGTATGGTCCTCGGACTCAAATCTATGGGAAAACTAGTTACTTTCAGAAGAATATAAGCGTTAGATTGAACCAAGGTATTGCATGGTCCTCGGAATCAAACCTATGGGAAAACTAGTTACTTTCAGAAGAATATAAGCGTTAGATTGAACCAAGGTATTGCATGGTCCTCGGACTCAAACCTATGGGAAAACTAGTTACTTTCAGAAGAATATAAGCGTTAGACAGAACCAAGGTACTGCACGGTCCTCGGACTCAAGCCTGTGAGGAAACTAGTCGCTTATAGAAGAACCTAAGGGTTGGATGGAACCAAGGTCTTGCACGGTCCTCGGACTTAGACCTCTGGCGAAACTAACTACGTTCAGCAAAGGAGTAAACAAACTCAAGCCCATGAGCGCCACTTAAAGCATTCTGAGGCACATTGAACCTAACCCCTTAGCACAGTCAACAACTAACGGCTTTCCTAAGCATTTTGTACTGTTTACTGTATCTCATTCATGTGCCGTGGAGCCAATATTGTGGAATCGTTCCCTCAGCATTCAATCTGGCAAAAATAGGTCGTGATGTTAACGTGATTTGATTGTCGATCAAAATCCAAGTGAGAACTATTGCTAGGGGCTCTACATTTTGTTTGGTTGCTAGTTTAGAATGAAAAACGTGGTGAGTTTTGGAGATTGTGAAGCTTAGGTTATATAAGTAGCCAAACTCATCACAACGACAATAAATGCCAAGTAAAAAGAAAAGGAGATCCATGCATTCAGTTTAAAAAGTAATATTATAGTGTTTAAAACCAAAACAAATTATACAGTAATGAATCAAGACAGAAAGTAAAGTAAAATGAAAAAGAAAGCAAGAGCAGAGTGGCCCAAGCCGTTAAAATGGGGTAGCCTGTCACGATGGCCTACTTCCCCAGCTCGGTGGACAGCTTGTCCTAAGGGGTTTGACGAAGGGCTTCGACTGGAGCTTCGGGACCTTGGCTTGGAGGGGCTACTTCGAAGGACCCTTCTTCAGCATGAGGGACCTGAGGGACAGCGAGTGTGGCTTGGGAGTCAGCAGGAGGCCTCACCACATCCTGTGGCACTTCTGGGTTATCGGTTCCTGCCCCCTCCAATGCCCTTTGATGCACAGTCTCCTCGACAAGCTTATCAGATGAAGTTGGGTCCTTGGCGGCACTGGCCTGGCTTCCATCTATCGTTCGTAAGTTAGAGCCCACTTCAAAGGCAACGGGAGCAGTCTCGCGAATTGCGGGGGCATAGTACACTCTCTCGGCCCTCCTGAATTCGGACGAGGCCTTGACCCCCACTTAGTTGAAGGCCTCAGTCCAAGTCTAGGAGATATAAAGCCTGCATACCTTAGGGACTTGAGCCCTGAGGGTAGCCTCGGTCTTAGCCACTCCCTCTGCAAAGGCCTCTTCCTCTGCTTGCTTTACAGAGCACTCAGCATCTGTTCTCGCGAACACAACTTCTTTTTTAGCCCTCAGGGCCTCGTCCCTGGCATACTCGGCAACACCTTTGGCCTTTACCGCCTCGGCCAACTTCTGCTTCAGGTCAGCAATGTGCTCTTCGGCAACCTACAGTTGACCCTCGGCATCAAGCAAGTGCGACATCTGATCGTCAGCCTGTTTCATGATGCCGGCTAGGTCAGATACCGCATTGTCTCTAGTCTTCGTCATCTCCTCCAAGTCGTCCCTTGCCTTCAAGAGATCGGCCTCAGATCTCCTGAGGGTATTCGCAGCCTTCAGGTATTTGTCGCGCTCCTGACCTGGACTTTATCCGGGTTATTGGCCTCCTCTTCCAGCCTAAAAGTGGCCTGTATTGCCTGCCAACCAAAACAAATACACCGCAAGTTAGGTGCTGAGCAATAAGATTCAAAGGAAAGAACAAGTATCAGAAGGCTTACCATGCCCAAGTACCTCTTAAGGTTACGGGCAACTTCTTGCCTCCTCATGTCCCCCAACTCAGCCATGTCGGCGGGGAGAAGCAGGGACCTCCCCAGAGCGTTGGCTACGTGAGCCCCCTCGCCCCCTCAGAAGTCCCTAAGGGTGGCGTTGTCCATTAAAGGCTTCTCGTGAAGCATGGCAGCGGGCAGCCAGGCCTGGGGCTCAAACTGCTAAACGACCTTTTTTCCTTTACCCTGGCCACCAATCCTCAACTGCTTGGAAGGTCAGCGGGCTTCATCTTCCTCTTAGGGGGAACGAGATCTCCCCTCATCTACTAGGTCTTTGCCCTTGGAAGGCCTCTTCCTCTTCGGATCGGTGGGCTCGAGCCAAGGGTCCGAGATTGACAAAGTGGAGGACGACCTGGTCTGCGCTGGCAAATGTTTAGGTGGGGGAGGAGGAAGCTTGGGTAGAGGTGTAGGAGGCTTGGGTTGTAACTCCCTCGGCGTGTCCTTCCTCGGCTGGCCCTCATGCAAATCAAGCAAGCTGGTTTGGGGTCATCTCTTGAAACCCATTTCAGTTGGAGTAACAATCCGCGAGGGCAAAGGATCGGCTTCGGACAAAGAGGGATCCTCGTACAAATGGACTTGGTCGAATACGCCAAATTCATCCTCGAACGAGCTCAGATCAACTACTTCTCCCTCCCTTTCCAAACTTCCTCCCTTAACCTCCGTAACTTGATGGGACGAGGAAGAACCGGCCAATGGGATACCCTCTGGGATGGAAGATCCTTCAGAAAACGTGAACACGTGCTCCACCATAGTAATTTGTCAAAGCCGAGGATCACGAGCCCTGATTACGTGCTTCGGAGCCGGGAACGACTTCTAGGTCTGATCGTATCCGAGGATCTTGTGAGCAGCCCTAACTTGATTGTCGACCTCGTTCACGAAAATCTCCGCCCTGAGAACGGACTCCAAGTCCTCCTTGTTGACCAAGTGAAAATGTCATTCAAAGGCGTGTGGATCTGCAAAAGAGAAAGTATGTGCTAATCGGCAACCAAACGGCATAAATTATGAAGCAAATTACAAAAACATGGCTTGTCAGCCCTCCTCTACTTCGAGTGCCCTACCTAGCTCTCCCTCTTCTGTCGGGTAATGGAGGCCATCGTGCCACTCCCCTAACATAATAAGGAAGTCTAAATTTAACCCCTTGCTGGACTCGGGGAGGCACTGGATAAGCCAAACCCTATCGTCCCTCGTTTTCATGTAGTAGGACTTACCCTTCAGGTGTTAAAGGTTATAGCACCAGTTTACGTCATGGTGGGTTAACATCAGCCCCATCTTCTCATTCAACGCGTCTACGCACCCCAGTATCCTAAACACATTGATGGCGCACTTGGTGGGAGTCAGCCGGAAATGCCTGAGGTAGTCACGCATCACCGACCCTATAGGGATTCTCAGACCCCCTAAGAAGGCGATTATGGGAATCACAACTTCGCCCTCTCTCCTCTTAATATACCATTCCCCTTCCTCACAGTACCTCAAGTCCACGTTACTGGGTATCCTATAATCGGTGACGAATTTCTCTATCACCTCCTCATACTCAACTAACTTGTTAAACCTACCCATCCCTAACAACGGCTAAGGGACTCAAGAAAGGGCGCAGGAAAGAGAAGACTCAAAGAGAAAATTTGAACCAGAGAAAGAAAAGAAGACTTACAGAAATGAGGAAAAGCTCCTCGGACAGGCTTTTTGTGCTGGAAAAGGACGCTGAGTGCAGTTGGAGGTTTGACCGAATTTAGAGTATATGTGCCAGAGTTCTTGAATGTAAAGGTAAGGAGGCGAATCGGTCCAAATGAGTATTTATATCCTCAATAAAAGACAACCAGGTGGAGTTTCCCGCCCATAAAGGTAGAGAACCCCCACCGATTGATTACCATCACACTATGGAACGTGGGAAGTATGGAGCCGCCAGAATTTAATGCGGGTGCGCGCCGCATATCGAGGCATTAAAAACATGCATTGGGCAAGCGAAAAGACTCCAACGCTGACGTAGGCCAAGGTTAGGCGAGCCACGACGAAGGCCCAAGGATGTCAAAATCCTCCTCCCCTTCCGAGGATACGGATAACAGGATTTTGAGGGGCTATTATGGGGCCTAAGAACTTGGCAACCCCGGTCCATTTTATATCTAGCCTAAGACCCATGCCGAAGAGGAAGGAAAGCTCGAGGGAGAAGTACGAAAGCTTAAATCGCCAGGATTCCTACCGAGGACGACCCTGTCCTCAGCCAACCGAGCCCAGCACTTTAGCCATGATAGCTCGGTGGAAGAGCATGTTCAGGATGAATTGTCACCTCCACATTAAGTGCACTCACCTAACCCCCTGACCACATTAATGGTGATGTGACCTCTGAACAAGACTGCCTCGATCACCGCAACTCACAAAAGGGCTGGTAAAGCGGCTGATAGGACGGGTAGTCAGGAGGAGGGGGCATGGATGATCAATAAGTGGAAGAAAAAGGTTAGGGAAAGAGACTATATAAGGGGAAGATACAGATAAGGCAAGGGGGGATGATTCCCCCGGGAGAAACCGCTGTCAAGCTCCTCGGACCGGTGCCAAGGACAGATCGTGGAGGACGATCTTGATCCGCTGACGTCTGACAGAGGCGAATGGTGGCGAATGCTTCACCGCCCACTGCCCGCCTGCTGGGGTCTAGTTCTTGAACCCGCTCTCTACAAATTCATTGTATTGGGCTAGCTAGGCTTGAGTCTACTCACTTAACAGTAGAAGTGCTCGAACCCAGTCCCTACAATACTAAAAAGTTTAAGTGGCCAATTTATTAGCCACTGATCTATTTTTCTTAAAAAGAAAAATGGTTAAATTAACTAATAATAAATATCTTTATCAAGATTTATATATTAATTATCATAAAAGATAATAAAAGAAAGTCAATTAAGTAGGTCATATGTAAAACACCATTTAGTTCAATTGGTTAACACTTCTTATGTTTCTAACTATGGCATCAAATGATAATATGACCTCTTGAATATGACATACTTAGTACTGATTGTCTTCTTTCTCAAAAAAAAAAAAAAAAATAGTACTGATTGTCTTATTTCAAATTTTACGTTTTTCAAATTTTTTTTTTTTTTTTGGAGAAACAAATTTTATGTTAAGATGTCATTAGTGTACTCTTTTTTGGCTGAAGGATGTCATTTGTCATTAGTGTACTAGTTAACTTTAAAAGTTAATACCCACCAGACTTTTTATTTTTATTTTTATTTATTTATTTATATTTTATATACAAGATAGAATTTCTACTCTAGCATAATTTAAATGTATATATGTATGAAGCTCCCTCCTGAAGACTTAAACCCCGGTCCTTGTCCCCTGCACCCCACAAGCATTTATATTTCTGAAATGACCATCGCACCAAGAGTGAGCGAAGGTATCACCAGACTTTGTTAATCAGTCATTTTATATTTTTATTATTCAAATTGTTATGTAATTTGTTCCTTTGACTTATAAAAAATGGCATCTATTGCCTCTTGGATATAAGGATAAACTGCTTAGCTCATTAGGGGTGAAAAGCCCGTAAGAGATTAATTAACAATGAGAATTGTTATATAGTATGCTCTACGACATATAATTAATCTAAAGTGAAGTTCTTCTATGTCATTAAAAAAAATGACATCAATTTATATAGAGTTCTATCCAACTCAATGGAAGCCTTGACCATCCGAAAATTATCTTAGAATGCCAATTGATTGAGCATAAAAAAATTTTACTAGTTTATGTTATTTTTCCTTTCTTAGTTGATTAGGATTTTGCTTGCTTTCTAGTTGAATCAAGATTTAGATGGTGCTCTTTCCTTTTCCTGGCTGAATTTGGATTTTTTAGTATTTGCTCACTGACTACTGTCCAGAGTGACTTGACAAAATGCTATTGTAATCAATGCAATCTGAACAAGCACACATATATTTAGACACATTGAGAACTTTCACCAAATTGCTCATTAACTGCAGTCCAAAAAANATTCTTGAATTATTTTGAAGGCACTTGATGCTAAACAAACATACCAATCATCAGATCTGGATCTTCACTGTTGAAATCTGCACTCCATACAGAAATGTTTTCTCTGTTAGTAACCTCTTCACCATCTATAACAAATAATTTCAGACAGCTTGGCATATATTTATTTCTTTATGACAAAAAATTAGGATGCACCTGGATATTTTATAAATAAGCAACAAAATAGAGAAAATAAGAATCCTAGACAAAATCTCAGAGGTTACCATTCACCTTTCTATCATTACATTGCTTCCTCAAATATTTGTATCTATGCCTCGGAGCATCTTTGTGATGGTGAAACCAAATTTCCCATTGAACAGTCTCACCATTTCAATTCAAGCCATCGCAAGAATCCATCACCAACTTTATTCCTGTTAAGCAATTGGTATCATAACAATTCAATGAGGTAATGATCCATTTTTTTATGTAGGATTTATTCTAGGACATCCACTGTCAGCCACAGGAATGGCCTTCTTTTATGCACCAACAGAAATGATAAAATTTATTTATGGGGGGATAACTATTCATTTAACAAATCATTTGAGAATGCACTTGCTGGGACAGGGCTACTCATTGCAACACCTAATTGGCAAAAGTAGTTTTTATCACTGACAAACTAAAATGATCAAAAATACATGTCAACAAAGCAATAGCTAAAGCTTCAAAATAACTAGGGATGACAAATTTGATTTTAAATTCAGGGAAAGACAGGAAAACTAATGGAGAAAAAAAAATTTTCTGATTTTACAACTATTTGATATGATTCTTAGAAAGAACAAAATATAACTATCAAATGAATCAAAAAAAAAAAAAAAAAAAAAGGAAATTGCACTTCAGTTTATCTTACGTATCTACCACATGGATCGGCACACTCAAGAGATAAGGAAAATGGGTCGGCAAACTCTAAACTACTCTAAGAAGAGAAATCCAGTTTCCTTTTGCTGAATATAATTTCTAGCTATCACAATGTCCACATTTGTTCAATCAGCACATTTGGTACCCCACCCCTCCCCCCCACCCCACATCATATTCATGCATTGAATGACATGATATAAAAACACTCCAATAGACTCAAATTAGTTAATGACTTGTCAAGACCTTTGCACTGCTGCCTCTTCTCTCTCTTCACTAAAAAAAATAATAATAATAAAAACCCATTTATTCTTTGACATCTAAAACTTCAAATACAATTACTAATTATTTTGAAAAGTCATAATAAAATAAAAAACAATATATCTTTGTTTAAATGCCATCAATTAACTAACAAATAAAATATTGTTCCAACAATTGTCTTTCATACTTAGTTCTGCCTGAATGACAAAAGAACAAGAATATTCTACGTACCTCTATTGATCCCGTGATTTACTAGTAATCTCCTCTCCTTTTCTTTTCAAGGTAAGTCATTTGCTAATAAGCCTTGTCTTAACTGAATCAAAATCTGACACTTTCTATATGCTGCAAAAACACCATGATAAGAAGAACTACACAAAACCCACAAATAATTTGACCCAAACATAGATGTCACAATCTGTGTGTTGATAATCAAAGGTCATTCATATACAAAACTCTGCTCCTGCAATTAAGATGTTGTACAGCCTAGTATTGAATGAGAAAGAAGAGCAATCTAGTGTAGCAAAAAAATAGAGAGCATGTGAAGGAACTAGATTCATTTTCAAATTCAACTAGAAGCAGATGCAACTAAACCTTAACTTAATGCAGGAAACTTTAGAGCACATTTTAGTCATACTAAAAACATGCCCAACTAGGGGGAAAAAAAAAGCAGAGAAAACAAAAAAGTATAATAACGACAAAATTGTTAATTCGAAGTCTGCAAAGTTTGAATAAAATGAAGGGTAGCCATGATTCTTAAGGCAACATCTTAAGCAGAAAATATATTAAAAAAATGTCCAACTAGTAAAAAAACCGACCCATGCATAAGAATTCTCACTTGGTAGAAGCATAGTTACATATTTATCTAAATACCCAATTAGAGGCAAACTTGAAAGAGTGACGATCACCAACAAGAAGTATTTTTACCCTGCAAAGCTATAAGCCATGAGATGATATTTGTTCATCAAATTACTAATTTCCTTTCACTAATACCATTATTTTCTTCGCATTACCATATCCTTTCAAATTGGGTTGGTACCCCTTTATGAATGAGGGCGTTAATTTAGTGAGACAGACCGAAAAGTGATAAAGATACCCAAAGATGCAAATCAAACAATACAACTAAAGTGGGTGACATACTTTGTTCATTCAACAAGGCAAACAAAATTGAGCTAAAACAATGCAAAGGAAAACAGTTTCAATTTAATAACAGTACCTTGTAATGTTTTCTAGGAATTTGATCAAGAGGTTTACATTTTCTTCAACTGTGGATATGGATTGAAGTGGGAATCACAGTTTACAGAAGGATAGGCCATTGAAGAGGGAGCTAAATCAAACCCATCTCCAACAGTTGAGTCAGACCCATTTTTCACATCTAATTGAAGCCCTGAATCAGTTGGCAAAGAGAAATGCGCAGTTTCATGGTGGACATTTGGTTGCGGCTGAGTCATTATATGCAATGCGTTCAAAGGGACTGGCAATTGATGACAAAACCAAATCACAGGCATCATTGCTTGAATGCACTGAAGACGGCCCCACTGAATAAGTGGAGCCCACCACCTTTAAACACTGGCAACGGGTTTGAGCAGCTCCTTGCTGCTAAGGGCCTGTGTCGATGAAAAGTATTGTTTTGTACTTCTAAAATTTCAACTCAACGATCCACTCCTAATCCGACTTTGAATTTTTCAAATATTATTGCATTGTTTTGAATTAAGTCTTCCAGAGGAAAATCAAAGGAAGCACGGGTGCGCCGATTGGGCCGGCGCACCCGTGACAGAATTTTTTTTTTTTTTTTTAATGGTTTCTGATTCAGCCCGATACGGCCTGATTCGGACCGGTTCGGTCCAAAATGGACCAAAACAGGCCCCGAATCAGTCCAATATGGGCCGAAATAGTTGTTTAAAAAAAACGTAAAACATTTCATCAAAACACATCGTTGACAACCTACTTTAAAGAAATAATCCTAAAATCATCTCAAAGTCTCTCTCATTCTCTAACCCACGACTCTAGTAATCCAGCTCTCCCTCAAACTCCCTCCATCTCTCACTTTATTATCTACTAAAACTCTTAAATTGGTATATGTTTACCATTATATGAAAAAAGAAATGCTTAGCAATATATAAAAAATATAAATAAAAATATTTTTATTAATAAACGTATCCCGCCGTACCCATATCCTATTTTTTTAAAATTGTTGTGTCACCACACTGCACCCGCACACGCACTCGAACCCGTGTTTCCTAGGTCCATTCCATCAATCAAACCTTAACTTCCTAGCAACATTCATTCAAGCTATCTATTTTAGACCTAATACCACTGAGCCCCTTCAAAAACCCACAACTAAAATGCTAAACTAATTAAACCAATAATTCTAATCACTACAAGTAATCTCCTGACTATGGTCAAATAGATGTTGATCTTTGTAAGTCTAAAAAAGTATAGGCCTTTGGACTTTATTTGTCCATTAACTTGATAAATTAAATGCTTTTTCTTTTAGATAATATTGAAATCTCTTTTACCATCACAAGAAATATAATTCAACAACAATATGACTTTCCATTCTCTTTCTCTGAATTAGTACCCTGTATCAAAAAAGCCCTAAAGAGAAAGAGAATGGGAAGTGAGAAAGACCCCTAAAGATGCAAATCAAACAATGCAAAACACAAGAGCGAATTTTCAATATAAAGATGACTTAATAAAAATAGTTTTAATGTAAAAATAATACCTAGGCATATTTCTTCGAAATTTTAATAAAGAGATTCTCAGTTTCTTTGACAGTGGATATAGATTGAAAATTGTGTCATCTTTTTAAAAAGAAATTGGCTGTTGAAGAAGAACCCAAATCAAACACATTACCATCAATACCCAAACGTAAGTCAACCCATTTGCTATATAATTAGAGGTTGAAGGGTCTTTTGCCTCTGAGTCCATTGAGACACCAGAAGTGGAGCAAGGAGGTAGTAAAGGTGTGAGCTTTGTGTTGTCATCAACATTTTGAGAATTGTCTTAGATGATAATGGAATTCTGAGGAGGACATATGCATTCCACATGTACCCCCATCCTTGCAATCACAGGCGCATATTTTCCATTTCTACTTGACCAATGTTAGATTTTACATGAAATCTCAACATGATTATAAGACCACAGATGATCACACTTATGCTCCGAATTCCCTTTCCTATCTCCGAATTCCCTTGCATATCTCCGAATTCCCTCTGTAATCAGCTGTGAGGTACACCATAAAACCACAGATGATCACACTTCAAATCATATAAATGCGTCCTACCTATGCGATGTCGCTTACAACTATTCGTAAAAATGTGGATATCACAAGCCCAATCAATTTATCATCACGAATAGAACCATACTTATCATTATTGGCGTAACTATCCTTCAATGGAGTTAGATGAAAAGCAACACAAACAATGATTGTTGGAAACTCCAGACCAACCCAAAATGATATGGAACTTTCAATGCTTTGATGATTGATCCAATTCAGAATCTTCTTTCCTGGTACTATAATACTATATCTCTCTCCCAAATAAATCAGATACGCATCTGGAGTGGGAAAGGACTCATGTTGAATTGCATTGAACTTGGATAAGGAGAGGTAGAGTAATCAATCTGATGCGATAATTTGCGATGTGAATGCGAACCCATTAATACGTTGCCTTTCACACCTGAACATTTCATATTTTGTGGAAGCCCTAACTTTCTTCCAAACTGCATGCAATTTATTATGAATTTTGAGAAAATTGAAGTTTAGCAAATCTAGTAAAGCATTTGCAATGGTAACCAAAATTATTTCTATTATTACTTTAAGAAAGAGAGAATTACCTAAAGGAAAAATTTTCTTAAAGATTCTGAATTCAACAAGATGTAGTTGGTTGCATCCACTTGTCTTATATTTTCTGGAAGCTTTGGAATTTTCTTAAGGAACTTGGAATCCTCAATTACAAGGAATTTTAATCTATCAAATTTGATAACGCTTTGTCGGAGGTTCAAATCTTCACTCCTTGATAATAAGCATTTCTCTAAGTGGGTGTAGCAAGAAGTCAACTTTTTTAGAAAATTCAACCTTGGAAAAAAATATTTTGAAAAGCCACCATAAGAATTGCACATTACTGCTTGCCTACAAATCCCCGTGTCCTTTGGAAATTGGACATTACCATAAAGCACTAGTTGACGAAGATATTGCAATTTATAAATGCTACTTGGAAGTTGACACGAATAGAAATAGGAACCTATACATAATCGCTCAAGCCCAATGAGATTCTCAATTGATGGAGGAAGCTCTCTAATGGCAATGCGTCCCAGTCTTAGATACTTTAAATTTTCCAGTTCTTGTGGAATATCGGGGAACCTCTTAACGCTTTTGCAATTAAGAAGATATAAATATTTAAGAGATTTCATTGTAATACAACTTGGAAGAATTTGAAGTTCAACACAACCCCAGAGATCCTAGCTTTCAAGCTTATCAAGACATCCAATAGAGTCATGAATCTTGACTAATTTTCTACACTTTTGGAGATCCAATTTCTTTATGTTTGGGGTGACACTCAATAAGTCGGGTAATTTCCTAATGTATTGATTGGAATTGAAATTCATATATTTCAAATTTTTGCATTGTATCCTCTGTAGAAAAATAAAATAAAAAATTTTAACTCCAACAAATGTTATTAAAATATAGTTTAATAAAGTAATAATAATTTATAAATAAATAAAAATGATTATACCTTGAAAAACTTGTCCAATACAACCCGACTTTCAAGCATGTTGAGTGCAACGAGTTTTTGAGGATGAAAATTGGATGGTAAGGAAGATAAAGGAAACCCGAGCCAATCAAGCACCCTTAATCCATTGGGAAGATATTCAAGACCTCTACAGATATCTGCATTACCAACACTTAGGAACTTGAGATTTTTCATCTTTTCAAAACATTTAGCTTCTAGTTGCAACTTTGTTGATTCAGGTGAGAATAGCATCATGCCTCGAATATTGTCTGATCCCTAATTGGACAAAACATTTAGTGAATTACATCATACTAAAGAATTCACTAAAAATATAATAACTATTAAATTTTAACCTTGTTGACAAACTTGAATTTTCTTCCATAACTAAAGAAAAAAAATTATATCAAGGAAAAAAACCAAAAAAATAATAATAATAATTAACTTTGCCCTATGAAGAAAAGAGAGAAGGTAAATGAGACCAAGTTGTACCTTATTTTCCGTTAGTACTTCAAAAGCATCCTCATAATCCCATAGTCTACTACGTAGTTTGGGTTTTTGTGGTGATTCCTGTCCGAAAATCTCTCTACCCATTTGCTGCAACAAGTCATGCATCCATAATTTGTTAAATTGATCAACAGTTATGAGACACTTATCAATAAGTTTTTGAATACTAATAACTAGTTATAGATTGCAAGAATTTAGTATATCTACAACATAATCCTTGAAAGACCCTTGAAGAAACATGCAAGATCGAGAAAAATATTTTGTTCTGTTTCATCCAATCCTTGATAACTTGGATCACTTTTTTAATATCTTTGTCAAGAATCCTTTCATACTTATCTAATGCACTTTTCCATTCTATTTCACTTCTTCCACGCAAATTGGCACCAATTATTGATAGAGCTAATGGAATGCCTTTGGCATAACATATAACTTGATTAGTAAGTTTTGAATAATCATCCTCAGGTTTGCTTTTTTGAAAGACGTGCATACTAAGTAGTTCAAGAGCTTCATGATCACCTAATTTCTTAACCATGTAAGTTGAATGACATATTCTTAAAGTATGTAACAAATGTTTATTTCTTGTTGTTACAATGATTTGATTTCCAGAAGCAAACCAATCACATCCTCCAATCAATCCTTCTATTTGGTCTAATTTATCCACATCATCAAGAATTAAAAGAATTCTTTTATTGCAAAGTAGGTTCTCTATCGTAGTGGTTCCTTTCGATTCATTTCACACCTTCAATTGTCTATTCACTAGGGTCTCACAAAGAAGTATCTCTTGTAGTTGGATAATGCCATCAAATGTGCCTGACTTGTCTCTAACATTTTCCAAAAAGTAGCTTCTTTCGAAACAGTAAAATTTTTTGTTATAAACAGCTTTTGCAATGGTTGTTTTACCCATTCCACCGAGGCCATACATACCTAACATACGAACATCATTTGACCAAATATCTAATTCCGATATTATGGTCTCTACACGAGAATTTATTCCAACTGGATATTTAGCAACAAATAATGGCATCCGATTTAATTTAGAATTTGAGATCTCTTCAACAATTACTTGGATAAATACAAATTCAGTACAGTTGTCTTTCACAAAGCATAAAAGACATGTAAATAGTTAGACTATAAAATTGAAATATGAACTTGAACTAAATTCAAGATGTTCAGTTTAAGCATTACAACTAAAGTTTATTATTTTTATTTTTTAAAGTAAGCCTAGTGTAATTTATTGATCTAAGAACTATAATTTGATTAGGATTTTTTCTAATTATTGTTTTCTAGGAAATTAGTTTTAGGTTTTTGCAAAGAAATTGCATGGATAATCCAATTAGATGAGGGGCACAAACTTATTGAATCCCCACATAATACTTGAACAAAATTATTAAGAATCTCTTCTAAAAAAATTTGAAACCACTTGTTAGGGAAACTCCGAATTATTTGGTAAGATAATCTAATATTTTGTTATCTTATTTTTACTATTGAAAGATAGCTAATTGCCTTTGGAGAAAATATGACCAAAAAAATCCATAGTAGTCATTAAATATAGGAACATACTCATGCTTATTAGAACTTTTTTTTTTTTTAATTTTGTTATCTCATTAGACCTTTTTTTTTTTTTTTTTTAATGAGAAAAACCATTAAAACTTGTAAGAGCATAAACTTGTTAAGTGCATAAAAGTAGTCATTAAATATAGGAACATACTCATGCTTATAATGCCAACCAGATATATTGGTAGCTTCATGTAAAGCTTCCCTCCAGCTTTGCACCTTCTTGTTATCCGTTAATTTTTCTTCATGTTTAGATAATGCATCTCCAAACTTTCCTTTTTGATTATGAACTTCTGATGGATCTATGTTGTGAAAAACCGGTTGCGCTAATTGGCAAGTTCATCTAAGCACCATGTGGAGGATGCATAGTTTTCAAAGAATACAATTATCAAAATCCTTGAACTTTCAATGATTTTGATAAGTCCCGCAGAAATTTCTTCTCCTCTTTGAAGGTTATCATCAATAAATGTGTTAATACCCTGTTGACTCAAAGCATTATACAAATGGCCTATAAAACCAAGATGAGTATCTTCACCTCTGAAACTTAAGAAGACATCAAAGTTCTTGGGTTGATGGGTGAAGGAGGAAGATGAGGCTTCAGTGACAAGAGCCATGAAGATTTAGGTGCAGATGGTTGAGAAGAGCAAAAAAAGAAAGATATTGATGAAATGGGATTTGGAAGAGACCCTAGGGCCTGTTTGGATTGAGGGAGGAAAGAAGGGAAGTGTAGAGGAGTAGGGTAGAATTCGCTAAAAATAAGCTAATTTTGGGCCAAATCTTCTCTAATTCCCCTCATTCCTCTTCAATCCAAAAGGAGCATACGGAGTCTTCAGTTGTTTGGGTGAGGAAAGTCAATGCGCAAGTTACACCTGGACCAAGTAACACTTGGACACGCATGTCAACTTCAGTAAAAGCGGATGGATACATATATTTTTCTTTATTTATTTATTTAGTTATTTTGTTTGATTAATATATATTTTTCACATATTCCTAACATCTCACTCAGTGAAACACTCGCCAAATAGAACTGCTCTATTTCATTGAATGAGAAAATAAAATGAGAGAGTAAATGTACAGTCAATACTCAATAGGTTACACCTCTGCTCTATATATATAGTGAAACAGAGTAGAATAAGAAAGAAAAAGGAAAAAATGAAGAAGTAGGGGAAGAAAATAGCTGTAACAGAAAAAAAAGCAACTCAACCTCTACAAAGATATGACACATAATCAGGCTTTATTATAATAGAAAATTAAACTAGTTTCTTACTTTGGCGTGTATTGTGCAAAGCAAAATGGCATCATTTTGCACTTGTTTCTTTTATTCATTAAAAGTTGAACGACGACGTTTCAATTAAGTGAGGATCTCTGGAATAAAATGATAGCGTTTTGCTGTCGCCTTCTTTGCTGAGATCGAAATGAGAGTTGAGATTGCTCAATGATCTATCTTCAACAAGTTAATGCTTATATTCACATTGTCGCATCTCACTCAATACTACAGACCCCATCAGGCTTAATACCAAGAAAACAAATGAGTCACCATTCCCATAATCATTTCCATAAATATTAGTTGTTCTGTATCGCTAAAGTTGTTCCAATTCCAAGCCCAACAGGCATGTCAGTCAAACATTGGCTCAACCACATTATATTGAGCTATAGCCTATAGTCTTTGGCTCAACTATACGAATGTGTAAGTGTGTGTGCACACTTGTTTACCATACTATGGCATGCTCAATGCGAAATGAAATGGTAAAACCCTTTAATCTAGCAACATTACTAAAGAGAAAAAATAGCAACTTGATATAAGCTTCCCAAACATCATCATCATCAACTATCACTGTTTGCTAAATTTAATTCCAAGCAAAGCCATTATAATTAAGAATATCTGTAATATCAGTATACTCTTTCATCAAGCTCCAATATTGATCTTTTAGTACATCCTTGTCACAAAGGAGTTCACTTTTTTCTTTTCTTTTTTTTTCTGAATGATGCATTCATCTGGGTCCAAGCTTGAGCATTGTATCTATGACCAATCTTATTCCCTCTGTGCAACTGTTCTAACATAAGATCGATAAAAGAACAATCCATTTCCCTTGTCCAATTTATCCTCAAGGATCATTATTAGCAGGGGACTGGTAATCCTCTTCACCTAAAACTTCAAAACTAAACTGCCATTACATGAGAGAATTTGTTCTAGAGGCATATGTTACAAAGAAAAAACGAAATAATAATGTTTCTCCATATTATTTAACAAATACAATAAATTAAAACATTACATGAAATGGGTAAATTCAGTTCTTTTGTATTAAACTTTCCAAAAAACTAAGTCAAGTAGCTGTTTTCGCATCAAATTAATACTTTTTTTGCAATGTTGGCAACAAAGTGATGCTTATTACAACACAAAAGTAGGGTATTGACTAGCTGCCAATTATCAATAGCTGAGCACACCCTAACAGGCCTCTTTGGTCTTTTCAAGGCACTTGTCTAGGTCAATAACCCCGGCCTTCTAATTGTCGGCAAACAGGTTCCTCTTTTTCACGTTTAAATGTTCATGTCAGTGAGTTATACACACATGAAGAAAAAAAAAGGGATTTTTTCTTTTCCTATAGTTCATAAGAATTTGGACAAAAACTAAATGTTTGTATGACCAAAGCAGTTCCAAGGCCAACAGGCACATTAAACATTGCCCTAGCAAAGTAGTCAGCCATGGACATTCCTACTGACCAGCTTTGGCAACTTCCATATCAGCAATCAGATCCCCCGTTGAAGTTCCCAATTTTTAGTGCTGTGAGCCCAATAAGTGCATGCAGCAATTCCAGAAATGCTCCAAGCGATGCCAGTCAGTTAAGCAGTTCCCCAGAGCAGTACAGCCTTTACAGGCATCTGCTCAGTTTTTGGGGGCCTCTTCTTCTATTATAAAGTGAAGAACTGCAAGACAGGAGCTGGCCAAGATTAGTATCAACTAGTGAGAGAAGTGGGTGTGTGGAAGGGGGAAATCAAGGGGATGATCAAATGGCATGAACTAGTTGCAAGTATTTAAATAGCCTAGGGGGCATAGGGCAATATTGGTTCATGCATACAATTTTCTCCATTTTGAAAGTGTTGTTTGCACAATTGTGGGCTTTAAAAGAAACGAGAGGAACCACCCATACTTGAGATTGCATATGCAATTAAAAGAGAACATCAGCACCTATCAATTAAACAATTGTACTTCATTTCTGTAAAAATAAAACAATCTCAAATATACATGATACTTTAATAAAAACAGATGATACTTCCTGAAATAAATATTGCTATAAGATAAAATAGAACACATGTAATTTATATCAGCCTTACTGCATTTACTTCCTAGTTAATTAATGAAGTAATAAGTGAAATGAATTACAATCACTTACAGAAAAATAAACCATCAGGCCAGTCCAAATAAGTATTAACAAGGCCATGTAGCTTGTGCTCAGTTCTCTGCAACATTTATTTATATTGTATCTGTGTGTCTACTGGGGAGAGGGGAGGGGGGGGGGGGGGGGTT
>NW_027070741.1:0-23388 GCF_002906115.3 Quercus suber | reverse complement strand
TAAAATTACAAATAATATGAAGCTGATAATGTAGCATTGCCTCTAGTGTTGATGTCCTAATTTGTGAAAATTTTCAAATAAAATTCCAAAAAATTACCACCAATTAAATTAGTTTTGATTTTTGTAAACTTTTTTGGTTTTACTTACTCCCCCCCCCCCCAAACTTCGAATTCTAGTTTCGTCCCTGAGAGCTATCATCAGGAGCGGACGACATAAGTTAAAAATCTCTCTAAAAAAAAAAAAAAAAAAAACTAGCACTTTTTGAGATTTATAATGGAGATATTTAGGGTTTAAATTCCCTCAATCCCAACTATCAAATCATTTAAAAATATATTAAATGGAAGACAACCTCGTCCTTTTCATTCATTATTCACTATAAATGGGCAATGAATTTCACTTTTCACAAAAAAATATATCAAATATTTTATAACTGTCAAGATGGCAAGTTATAAATAAAAAATAATAAAATGACGTTAGCGTTAGACCCAAATAAGATCTAATAAAAAGCTATAAATCAGCTTTTGTAAAATTACTCAAAAGAAAATTATTGCGAAAAATATTATGAAAATTGTTCTGTCTATCAAATTAAAATTTTCACTTCACGCTTAGAACAAAGTTAACATATGTCAGTGAACAAACTAAAATTGTGAGAATTGGGTGAGAGGCTAATCTAACTAGCGGATTAAGAAAAAGGGAGAAATACGTGAAAGATATTGGTCAAAGCCTTAAAGAATATGATGGGAGGTATTAAACTATTGATAAAAATAACGGTGAGGGAAGGATTTTGGCTAATCCCAAGAAATAGCTAAAATGCTGATTTTAGGGATGAACACTGGTATATGGGAGTATATATTCGGGTTAGCATGTCGGGTTCGTGTCATGTTGAGGTAGGGGTATTCAACTAAATGACTCAACTCTAACCCAACCCATTTAATAATCATGTCGTAATCTTTCAAACCTAACTCGACATGTTAATAAGACGAGTTGACCTGACCCATCCCATTTGACCCGCTTAATAAATAATTCGTGTTAGGTTGACACGAATGTAACACAACTCATTTCAACCTACATAATATTAAATATAACATCCATCTAGAAATAATTTTTTTTACATCCCAAAAGTAGTGCATACACTTCAAGTCTTCAACCCACATTAAAAATAATATAGTTCAACAAAAATATAACATTCATCTAGAAATAAGTTCTTTACACTCTAAAATAAGTGTATATACTTCAACCCAAATTCAAAATAACATAGTTTAACAAAAATAAAATAACATAGTTCAACAAAAATATTATATCCTTGGAACTTGCCAAATACTAAGTATCAATATTGAAAGAATTGGAGCAAACAATAGGTTAATCTCGACTATGACTACAATTATCATACATAGATTCTAATTTATAAACGATCTCAATAAACCCACTTTCAAGATATGCAGACGGTGTCCAACACTAATACATACACCAAAAAAAAAAAACACAGCACAAGACAAAAGCTACAATCGTGGCTTTAATCAACAATTAATATATCTCATATATTAATAACTACACATGAGTTCAAAATATATAGAACAAAAAAAATAGTTTTATTTAATTCTAAAACTCACTAAACATGAGAGAGAGAGAGAGAGAGAGAGAGAGCAATAACCAGTTGAAATTTTGAGTTTGAGAATTGGGTGTGAGACTCTAAGATAATAGAGTGAGTAGTATGGCTGAAAAAAAAAATAGATATTTATTAGAAGGTTTAGAGATTTAGGGTTTGTAGGGTTTAGAGATCTAAGGTTTGTAAAGTTTCAATTTCCAATTAAATCCTTTATAAGTTTTTGTAATTACTCACTTTTCTTTTTAAATTTAAAATATATGTTAGATATAAAAAGTATTTAACAAATCTAAAACAAAATGAATATTTATTTGTTATACAAGTTAAACAAGTTGCGTTAAGTGGGTTATTTCGGGTTAACACAAATAAATTGATGTGTCAAAAGTGTCTATTGCGGGTTATGCCAGCTGACTTGCTTATGACACGTTTCTTATCATGTCACTTTCAGGTTGATTCGTTTATGACCCAAACTCATTAAGGTCCAACCCTAACCCACAAAAATCTGTGTTGAGTTCGTGTTGTGTTCATGGATTGGGTCGAACATTGACACCCCTACTAGTATACAAATTTTTTAATTAAAGAGAAAAGATATTAGAGGATATGGTGTAAAATTCATATTTTACTCTTCCAATTACAACATGTCATATCATTTTATCACATATTTAAAAATAAACACAACTACACTCAATTAATTCTAATACCCATATATAAATCTAAACAAATTAGGAGTTTATTGAGATATTATTAGGTGCATCAGCATTAGTATGTATTGAATTTTGAGTAAAATGCTAATGTTTCGTGTTGTGTTCATGGATTGGGTCGAACATTGACACCCCTACTAGTATACAAATTTTTTAATTAAAGAGAAAAGATATTAGAGGATATGGTGTAAAATTCATATTTTACTCTTCCAATTACAACATGTCATATCATTTTATCACATATTTAAAAATAAACACAACTACACTCAATTAATTCTAATACCCATATATAAATCTAAACAAATTAGGAGTTTATTGAGATATTATTAGGTGCATCAGCATTAGTATGTATTGAATTTTGAGTAAAATGCTAATGTAACAATCTCTTATTAGATTGTGTAAAACATGAGTTTTACGTTTCATCCTTACCAAATTCAGACTCGAAAAGAAAAAAAAGGGTAAAGTTTGTAAGAATTTATAGGAAGAATTCGCCAATTAGGTGTTAAAGCTTAAAGCTCATTTAAGGCAAAACTAAATGGGAACATGTCGCAATGTTAAATGACGGGAAAATTTTTGTTCGATGACAAAATGTTGGGACTTTTTTTCTTTGGAAAGCCCCTTTCCATACAATTTAAAACCTAATACACTCTAAAAAAAAAAGTAAAATAATAATAAAACTCGAATAGACCATTATACATGTTACCTGAAAAATCAAGTAACAATAAATTATCTTTTTGACAAAAACAAAAACAAAAACAAAAACAAAAAAAAACAAAAACAAAAACAAAAAAATTCCTATCAAATTACAATGGGGAGGAGGTTTTGAACTCTAGGTATCTATGTTGGAAAATTGAAGAAATATCAATCAATTGAGCTACAAGCTATAGCCAAGGTTCTCAAACTCGGACCAAAGCGTACAACCCGGCCATGTTAATCATGAACCCCTTATAATTGCGGTTATTTTAACCCTAAAAACTTCTCTATTTGAAAAAAAGCAAGGAACAGCATGAACTGCAATGGGACCTTACGATTCTTAGAACCATGTTTGGTTTTAGTGGTTCGCATGGTTCCATTTTTTTTTACTATAATTTGGCCGGAAGAAAGATCTCAGCCAGTAAAGAATTTGAATATTTTAAAAAAAAAAAAATTTTGCAAGAGAAAAAAAAAAAAAGAGAGCCATGTTACCACCTCCCATTTTCCGGTAGAATATTTTCCGGCAGCTAGAAACTCATCTCCTCAAATAGTCTCTTCTTTTTTGTTTCTCTTATATGAATACAAGACTTTATTGAAGACAAGAAAAGCTACGCAAAAGGGTCAGCCTCCTTTACAATCACATTTACAGCACTAGGAGGGCAATGGCCAAGATCAAAACTACCAAAATAAGAATGAATACAAGACCATTTGGCTAGTTCATGGACTACTAAATTATCCTTACGATAAACCCAACTAAAGGAAACATAACCAAGAATACAACTTTAGAATTGATGTGCTAATTTGCCTTTAAATTTGTTTATTAATATTTTTATATAGCCCACGTTTAGATTGATGTGATATTTATATTTTATTTGCTTGATGTATGCAGTTATTTGTTCAAGCATTGGGGCAATGTTTCTGCTCATTATTACATGGTTGTTGTACAGAGTGATAAAGAAAAGAAACAAAATCAAGCGCAAACAAAAATTCTTCAAAAGAAATGGTGGTTTATTATTACAACAACAATTATCTTCAAATGCAAACAATGTTCAGAAGACAAAATTATTCAATTCAAAGGAGTTGGAAAATGCAACTGATCGTTTCAACGAAAATAGAATACTTGGTAAGGGTGGACAAGGTATAGTTTATAAAGGAATGTTAGTAGATGGAAATATTGTGGCTATTAAAAAGTGCAACAAAGTGGATGAGCGAAATCTTGAACAATTTGTTAATGAGATTATCATTCTTTCACAAATCAACCATAGAAATGTGGTTAAACTACTCGGGTGTTGTTTGGAGACAGAAGTTCCTTTATTAGTTTATGAATTCATTCCCAATGGCACACTTTTTCAATATCTCCATGAAAAAAATGAAGAGTTTCCATTACTAACATGGGATATGCGCTTAAGGATTGCCACAGAAGTTGCAGGAGCTCTTTCTTACTTACACTCAGCAGCTTCACTACCCATTTACCATCGAGACATAAAATCTTCAAACATACTCCTTGATGACAAATATAGAGCAAAAGTAGCAGATTTCGGGACTTCAAGAATAGTAGCCATTGACCAAACTCATTTAACCACACTGGTATATGTACTTTTGGGTACTTAGATCCAGAATACTTTCAAACAAGCCAATTTACAGATAAGAGTGATGTATATAGTTTTGGAGTAGTCCTTATTGAGCTTTTGACTGGAGAAAAACCTGTTTCTTCAACAAGAGCACAAGAAGGTCGAAATCTGTCTACATATTTCATTCATTCATTGAAAGAGAACCATCTCTTTGATATACTTGATGCTCAAGTAAAGGAGGATAGTAATAAAGATAAAATCATGGCAATTGCTAATCTTGCAAAAAGATGTTTGCATTGGAATGGAAAGAAACGGCCTACGATGACAGAGATCATGATTGAGTTGGAGGGAGTTCAAAAGGTTTCTCATGTTGAACCGAATTTTGAAGAACTTGAATATGTTAGAAAAGAAGAAACGGGACCTTGGAATGATGCTTCTATTTAACAAGTTCACGTTCAAAAACTAGCACATCTTCATCATCAAAGGTCCTTCCACTTTTATCTATCAAATCAATTTGATTAATAAGTTATATGTTTTGGTACTTATTTATTTTTGTTATTTGTGTGGAAAATTATTATACTTCTCTTCATTTTTTAAATAATAATAATAGTAATAATAATTTCTCTTTGCATATATTGTGGATGTCCCAGATTTTTTTCCCTTAAATGAGGGTTTTAGGGGTCTCACATTGGGTCCTTGACGATGTGACTCTTGTGTTGTTGTCTGTCTAGAGTGGGGTGTGTGCGTGTGTGTGTGTCCATTTTTCTTATTTTTATTTTAGGAGTCGAGCAATTCTTTTTTTTTTTCTTTTTTAATAATTTCTAGTATTTAAAAACTCTCTCCAAACTCAAATAGCTATTCAAAATAGAATATATATGATGATGATGATGTATGTTTTTCACCTTTATCTCACATGTGTTATTTCTTTTCTCGCTTTATACACATGTTTCTTAATTTATATAACTTGTCTATATTTCATACTTGATGCCTTGATGGATTCTATTTGAGTGTTTCAGCTAAGACAAGTTGCAAGTCTTTCATGCCATGATCTCTCTTCTTGCAAAGTTTTTCAAGAGTTCATTGTATTAGTTAGACTTATGTACTTTTTGTGTAATAGTTATGGAGATTGTTGTTTTACACTTCTCTTATAATTATGCCTGTGGTTTTGTCAGGGATTAACAAAGAGGGAGATGGTTAGGCTCATATTTTCTATGTAATTAGCTAATCCTCTGACAAAACGTACTTTACTTGTAATTGAGTAGATCTAAGTTGAGTTTAATGTATGAAGAAGTATGTTATTCAAACATATCAAGTGTTATCATTAAAGACATGTAGGTTGATCCAAAAAAAAAGTGAAGAAAAGCTGTTTCATTAAGTCTCAACATAAGCTCGATAGATGCTGTTTTTGAAGATTAATGGAGAAGCTCAGCATAAACTTGATCTATTGAGATCTATGATTTCAGAAATTCCAGATTTGAAATTCGACTCACGATGACTTGAATGATTAGGGTTTCTCTTTTTACAAACCTAGTCATATATAAGGCTTATTTTGAAAGTCATCATACACGAAAACAAACCTAGAACTCATATACTCTATGGGGAGCTACTACATTTTGTACGCCTTAGGGTTTTGTAACCAAGTATTTCTTGATCTTTATTGTGTATGAAATAAAGAACTTTGTAGCCAACAACAATTAATCAAGTTGTTGGAGTTAGTCACGTACTAGGATCTATGCAATATAGTTAGTCACAGATTGGAGATTTGTGCAACAAAGGAAATAACGTTATTAAAATATCAAGTTCAATTGGGTATTGAAGCAAAAATTTAATTGTAGGTTGATTTTTTGGGATAGGCCAGGGTAGTGGTAAGATTCTTTATACTTGTAACTGCTTGATTATTGATTAGTGGATTCTTGGGAGTGGTAACCTTAAATTCACCTAGTAGAGTTTTTGCCTTCTAAGAGGTTTTATCCATTTATCAACAAATCACTGTATTAATTTATTTTCTATTGCATATTAGTTTTTGGTGATTTGTTGGTGCCTCCATGTTTTGCATGTAATTTAACTTAATTAATTAACCTGATAAATTAAATTAATTAACCAAGGTCAATCTTTTTTAACCCAAATAGTATTTAGTATTCACATGCTAGCTATATAGTAAATAAATACCCACATGCTATTGTATAGTATACTTGTATGTTCTTTCACATGTTACCTATGTGTATATCTCACATGCCTTGATTGTAAATATTCTTTGGAGTTAATATTCACTGTTAGCTATATGGTAAATATTTACTCACATGTATATATGTATATTGTTTGCAAAACATACCTTTCCAAAAAAGATCAATTTAAATGCGAAGTATTCTATTTCTTTATAAAAAGTTAATGTTTGAAATAAATTAAAATGAGATACTATCTTCAAATAGGCATTGTGGGGTGCCTAATACCTTCCCTACACATACCCAAACTTCCAAGANTACTTGATGCCTTGATGGATTCTATTTTAGTGTTTCAGCTAAGACAAGTTGCAAGTCTTTCATGCCATGATCTCTCTTCTTGCAAAGTTTTTCAAGAGTTCATTGTATTAGTTAGACTTATGTACTTTTTGTGTAATAGTTATGGAGATTGTTGTTTTACACTTCTCTTATAATTATGCCTGTGGTTTTGTCAGGGATTAACAAAGAGGGAGATGGTTAGGCTCATATTTTCTATGTAATTAGCTAATCCTCTGACAAAACGTACTTTACTTGTAATTGAGTAGATCTAAGTTGAGTTTAATGTATGAAGAAGTATGTTATTCAAACATATCAAGTGTTATCATTAAAGACATGTAGGTTGATCCAAAAAAAAAGTGAAGAAAAGCTGTTTCATTAAGTCTCAACATAAGCTCGATAGATGCTGTTTTTGAAGATTAATGGAGAAGCTCAGCATAAACTTGATCTATTGAGATCTATGATTTCAGAAATTCCAGATTTGAAATTCGACTCACGATGACTTGAATGATTAGGGTTTCTCTTTTTACAAACCTAGTCATATATAAGGCTTATTTTGAAAGTCATCATACACGAAAACAAACCTAGAACTCATATACTCTATGGGGAGCTACTACATTTTGTACGCCTTAGGGTTTTGTAACCAAGTATTTCTTGATCTTTATTGTGTATGAAATAAAGAACTTTGTAGCCAACAACAATTAATCAAGTTGTTGGAGTTAGTCACGTACTAGGATCTATGCAATATAGTTAGTCACAGATTGGAGATTTGTGCAACAAAGGAAATAACGTTATTAAAATATCAAGTTCAATTGGGTATTGAAGCAAAAATTTAATTGTAGGTTGATTTTTTGGGATAGGCCAGGGTAGTGGTAAGATTCTTTATACTTGTAACTGCTTGATTATTGATTAGTGGATTCTTGGGAGTGGTAACCTTAAATTCACCTAGTAGAGTTTTTCCTTCTAAGAGGTTTTATCCATTTATCAACAAATCACTGTATTAATTTATTTTCTATTGCATATTAGTTTTTGGTGATTTGTTGGTGCCTCCATGTTTTGCATGTAATTTAACTTAATTAATTAACCTGATAAATTAAATTAATTAACCAAGGTCAATCTTTTTTAACCCAAATAGTATTTAGTATTCACATGCTAGCTATATAGTAAATAAATACCCACATGCTATTGTATAGTATACTTGTATGTTCTTTCACATGTTACCTATGTGTATATCTCACATGCCTTGATTGTAAATATTCTTTGGAGTTAATATTCACATGTTAGCTATATGGTAAATATTTACTCACATGTATATATGTATATTGTTTGCAAAACATACCTTTCCAAAAAAGATCAATTTAAATGCGAAGTATTCTATTTCTTTATAAAAAGTTAATGTTTGAAATAAATTAAAATGAGATACTATCTTCAAATAGGCATTGTGGGGTGCCTAATACCTTCCCTACACATACCCAAACTTCCAAGCCCATGATCTTTGGTTCGAGGCTTTTGGTTTTCCTTAATAAATGAACCCCTAAAATTTGGTTTAGTTAATTAGGTAACCTAAAATGAATTAGACTTTTATGTGACCAATCACACCTAATACAAAACCAATGGTTAGTGAGTATTTGGATGGACTATAGGCATATACTATATATATATATATATATATATTGGTTCTTAGTATTAAAATTTTCATTTGGGTTTTTTAATCAATTTTAAAATTTGATGAAGCCCCAAATGAATTTTATGAGGAATTATTTTTTTTCCAAAATCTTAGGAGGGGCCAGTAATTAAATTTTAAGAATATTTATAATTCAAGTAGTTCATTTAATAGAAATTTTAAAAACTCAAGCCCCGCTTAAGCTTCACCTTGGTCCATCTTTTATTCTCAATAATAAATATTATTATTCCTTTGTAGTCTACATTCACTGAATCAAACGACCCCTTAAGATTTGCCTTAGTCCATCTTTTTATTCTTAATAATAAAGACTATTATTCCTTTTGTGGTTTATATTCACTGTACTGAACGTGTTATATTACTATTTTTTTCAATCATTTTCTCCCTTATTTGTTGCACCAAACGTGTCATATTACTATTTCTTCTATCATTCTCCCTTCTTTGTTATGCCATACATTGGAATTTTGGACAATGCACATCAATGTGGTCATCGACACCAAGAGCATTTCATGCTTATGAAAGGACCCAATTCCAATCCTTTACACCAACCCTAAATTAATTGACAATTCTTGTTGGCACGCTAGTCATGACTTATAACAGCCATAAAGATGGCAAGAAGGTCGACTCTGCACAACAAAAGCCCTCCAAATGTGGTTGGAACGCTGCTATATTCCTCTTTCGTAGGAACACTTACCCTCTAATCGAGCTTTATGTTCATCTTTCAACTTTTTTAATTTTCACTTTCTCTTGCTTGCAGTCGTTGAAGTAGTAGAGTGATTTGCATTCTTTGGCTTGGCTGCAAACCTCATCACATACCTCACAAATGAACTTCATCAACGTACCTCCACTGCAGCTTATAAGAATGTTAACATTTGGTCCGGTGTATCCTATATCATCCCTTTGTTTGCAGCCTTTGTCAATTCCCTCTTGGGTCGATTCAACACAATCTTTTTGGCTTCTTTCATTTATCTTGTGGTAAGTTATATGCAAGTATTTGATAAATACAACATTTATTAAATGTGTTGTGTCTATAATGATGTCCCCATCAAGAACTCAATAGTACACTTGCTATTATTTATTGTCGTCACATGGTGAGAGGTTAATAAGTTCACACTTGAGACTCACTTTTTTATTCAACCATGAACTATTTTCACTTCAAGTAAAATAGCGACGATCTTGTTGACCCTTAATGTGAATGGGAGATCCATCAAGGTGGTGATCACATATTTAGGGGCTTTGAGCGAGCCTGAAAATTGTCCATTAGATGGAAATTCATTACATATAAATATAAGGGCATACAATATTATGATGTAAAACGTCACAGTTATATAATAACAAATCCATTTCTAGTTCTTTGAGGTCAAAACTTATAAACTAAATATACACATTTGTAACATTTGAATTTATAGTGCCGTCACAAGTGTTAATAGTGCCGACAATGTTTCTTTTGTCATCATAAATAATACTTTACTAGTGATGAACATTTTTATGCCATTGTAAAAAGTAAGGCGGGAGCACTTCCCTCCCAAAAAATTCACATTTTTGACATAAATAATAGGTATTTTTGACAAACTCATTTTGCCGTCACAAATGTGTTAATATTTGACGAGTAATTGTCGACAGAAGAGATTTGCCATCGAAAAAGCTAGTTTTTACAACGGCTTTTTGTAGTTGTCGAAAAAATTTCGTTGCAAATAGCAATTTTTTTTTGTAGTAATTACAATCAAATCCTTCACACACACATGTATTCATTTTTATCTTTTAGACATAACCCTATATAGTTAGATTTCATTATGTGTTTATGGCTCTAAATCTTGTGTTTATGGCTTTTACTCGATGATAGGGAATGATTTTGTTAGCATTGTCGGTATCAGTAGTTCCCTTGGATTATCGTAAAGTGAAATTCTTTGTAGCACTTTACATAGTAGCAGTTGGGGAAGGCACGGGCATAAACCATGTGATAGGTAAAAAACGTATTGACTCCTTGTGATTAATTAATTGATTAATTAGCCAAGTTTAATTAATTAATCAAATTAACATGCAAACCCGTAGTAGCACAAACAAATCACTAATTAAACTAAGTATGCAATAGAAAATAAATTGACACGGTGATTTGTTTTCAAATGAGGAAAACCAATATGGAAAAAACCTCACCGGGTGATTCTAAAGTCACTACTCCCAAAAATCTACTATTATCACAACAAGCGGTTACAAGTAAAAGAATCCAAGTACCTTATACCAACCTACAGTTGAACTCTTACCCCAATACCCAATTGGACTTGTTTTGTAGTGACAATCTCTCCTTGTAATGCATGGCTCCCAGTACGTGACTAACCAATTGCACGAATACCAATACGCGACTTCAATCACCAACTAGAGAAGGTTGTTGGCTGCAAAGTTTTTCAATTCATCCAGACGATGAAGATCAAGAAGATGCTTGGTTACAAAACTCTATGGTGCATAAACACAGCAATTTCTACACAAGAGAGATGAACTAGGGCAAATTCTGTCTCTGGTCACAATTTGCTTAAACAAACTTTGCTCAACACTTGTGCAACTTGTGTCCACTTTGACGGCCCTTAAAATAATCATTTTATATGTCTAGGGTTGTGAGAAAAGAAAGCCCAAACACATAATCATGAATTGGAAGAAAACAGAACAGAAAAATATGTTTCTCTTAAACCTCGACAGATAGCCATCTGTCGAGAAGTTGTCGAGCAGCTGCAGAGCCACGGAATAGCTCTTCAAGCTCGATAGATGCTAGTTGTCGAGCTAGCTATCAAGCTTTAATGAACTTGCACTTTTTAGTTTGAATCTTGGACAGACTTGTATGGCTTTAACACTTGATCTTGAAACAAGATTTCTTGAAGTATTAAACACATCCTAGATCTACCCAAATACAAGTAAAGTGTATTTTGTCAAAGGATTAGCCAATTACATAAAATAGTGACATATGTTCCTAACAAGTAAGTCACATATGTCCTAACATCATTTGTCCAAACATTTGTAGCGGACCAATTCGGAGAGAATTCTGTTGACGATAAGAAGGTTAGAGCTCATTCTTTAACTAGTGGTTTTGGTTTTGGAGAATAGTGACTGGCCAGGCTATTGCCATTTTGGGAGTGGTATACGTGGAGGTAAAAATTTCTCAGAAAATGCTAAATTAGTACAAATTTTACTACCAAATATTTACAAACTAATATAACAATGAATGTGATTGTTTCTAATTAACAAGATAATAAATTAGATAAAATGGTAAAACTACTAGAAATTTTACTTTGTAAGACAAATGTAATAAAATTTGTAGTATCCATGTAACATCACTCAAATCTATCAAGTTATTTGGTGATTTTGAAAAAAAATAATAATCTAACGTAAATGATAAATGTTAATTGATGTAACTTTGTCTGGAATTTTTTATGAATCAAAATCAAGAGGCTTGGGTAATGGTTTAAGGATTCTATTAACAAATACCTTACGGGCATTTGTTTAGGATATATTTTTAAAAACTTTTATGGGAAATGAAAAAACAATTCAATTATTTTACAGTTTTTTTATATTTTCCATAAAAAGTAGTGTTAAAACTTTCATAAAATTGTTCAATAACAAACGTCTGGATGCATTTTTTAATTGTTCTGATTGCTTTTTATGAAAAAGAAGAAAGTGAGTAGTATGTAGAGTATCTCAAATTTTGGACTATCTAGGTGAATCTCAGAAAGTGTTCACATGAAAAGTATAAAATTTATTAAAATAATGGTTAAATAATTAAATTTGACTTTTTATATACGTTTAAATTTTTAGGATAAATAGTTAATTCACACTTTCTCATTTATTTAAATTATTGAGACAAGTGATAGTTTATCAAAATTTAACTTATTCTAAGTAAAATACTATGCTGACAACTAGTGCGTCGTCGTGTGGGTGATAAAGTCTTCTCGCATCTTCTTCGGAGAAATTGATGATAGGGCTTTCCCTCTGTGCTATCTTAGGTATAGAGCTCGTCAGCTGGACATTCTGGACCGTCCTAAGGTAGGTCTTCCAAGCCTTTTTGGACGAGCCAATAGTCGCGCTTCCTCCTACGATCATCCTTATGTCGCCCATGGGGGGTCTTGGATGCTCGTTATCCCGTCGAAAGGCCTGCTCTTGAGGATTTGAATCTGTTCTCTCCTTACTAACAAAATTCTACAGCTTTCCTTGTCTAATAAGGGCCTCAATCTGCTGTTTCAAGTCATAGCAATCGGCCGTGTCATGACCGCGGTCCCGGTGGAAGCGGCAATACTTGTCTTTAGAACGCTTGTTTGGATCACTCTTCAGCTTTCCTAGAAATGCCAGAGCTACCTCATCCTTGATCTGCATTAGGACTCGGTCTAACGGGGTGTTCAATGGCATGAAACTTGTAAACCTTCCTCCTGAAGGCTTTAGTCGCCTTTCATCCCTTCTGTCTCCAGTTCTTGGTTTCTTCTGTCTTTGGTCCTGCCGTGTATCTTCTTGTTGCTCTCTTTTCCTAGGCTTTTCCTCCCGAGCCAGTAGTGCGTCCTCCATATTCATGTACTTAATGGCCCTATAGAGTACTTCTGACATTGTCTTTGGGTCATTTTTGTATAGAGAGAACAAAAATTTACCCTTCTACAACCCATTGGTGAAGGCTACTACCAATATCTTGTCGTCAGCTTCATCTATCGAAAGCGCATCCTTATTGAAGCGGGTTATGTAAGATCTCAACGTCTCGTCCTCTCGCTGCCTGATGCTCATCAAACATGCCATGGACTTCTTACCTGTGTCCCCCTATGAAGTGTGAAATGAATTGAGTGCTCAGTTCCTTGAAAGTACTGATGGAGTTTGGCATCAGTCGACTGAACCAAATTCTTACTGGACCCTTCAGCATTGTAGGGAAGGCCCTACACATGATTTCGTCTGCCACCCCTTGAAGATGCATCAAGGTTTTGAAGGTCTCTAGGTAGTCTAGAGGATCCTTGACTCCATCGTAACTTTCTATCCGTGGCATACAAAACTTATGTGGTAGGGGAAAGGATTGATGGAGGTGATAAAGGAAGAGTCCGTCAGATTGACCAGGTCGTCCAGATCGCTAGACACTTTTCCCTTGAGGGCGTTCATCATGACCTCCATTTGTTTCTTCATTGCCTGCATCTCCACGACCATAGAGGGTGGAGCCGTATCCATGAGAGATGGGAGGCTCATATGTTATCGCTCTTGCCTGCTTGGGGCGTTGCTACCCTCTGGCCCCTCTCGATCTCTCTGTGCAACACTGGTACCTTCTTAGTCTTCTCTTTGACTGTTCGATGCCGCGTTCTTCTTACGTAGCTGCTCTTCTAGGTCGTGGTTTTGTTTGGTGAGACGCTCTACAGCCGCAGTGAGAGTTCGAACCTGTCTCTCGAGGGCAGTTGTGGGTGGTTCCTCTCCTTGGACGTCGTTAGTGGTTGCCATCGAGCGAGTGAGCACCATGCAACTCTTTTTGTCTCAGGGATAAGGAAATGACTGATTACTTGTTGCTTTTCTCCACAGACAGTGCCAACTGATGATGTCGAAAAAACACCAGTGAGCCACATGATTTCACACGCTATGAATGTAACCTGCACAACATAAGAAAGGAGAAAGACCTAAAGAGAGAGCACCGGTGTGGTACCAGCCAAATACCCTCCGAAGGTCAAGTTAAAGTCTTTTACAACTCCAGAGTGCTAAAGATGGTCAATTATGCGTACCTCGATTTGTGAAGGTATTTGGGTTTTTATAGTGGTTGAAAGTCGACCTCTTTTCCTAGAGTCGAAGTCTTTTCATTGTAGAAATTCTCTTGAGGAGTCCCAAACGTGATGGACAAGTCTTTTCTATATAGAGAAGATCCTTGTTGATGCGTGCGACTTCTAAAACCCTATCTGTGCTAGGATTCTATTTACCTTAGGATTCTGTGGTGTGTGCTGCAAGTACTCCCATCTAGGGATTCTGTCTGACACGTGACAAGCAAGTCCGTCCAGGTTGAGTTTGTACATGAAGAATTCGTCTTCAACAGGTCTTACACATAATTGGCCCGTCCTCTAGCTCCACTCGGACTCCGTCAACTTATTTTTTCCTCTTCACATTCAATCATACTTTTTGGTATATAATGATGTTATAAATTAATCAAGTTCATCAACCGCCCCTGTGATACAACTGAAGTAGCTTAAAATTTATCAATATAACCGCTATCTTACCTATTCAGTCTCAAATCTCAACAATCATTGATACCCCACAATTGATATCTAATGATAAGTTATAAATTAATCTAATTCATCTTCCAACCCAAGAAACCATCAATGCCACTCCATACTCAATTCCTACTACTTTTTCTCACCTTACCTAATTCTATCCCAATTTAATATCTCAAAACATATCTGATTTCCCTCAACCTAAGACTTATACAGCAAATACAACAAAATGCGTTATCCATGAATATTTTACAAAATATACAATCCATAATGAAAATTAGCACCACGAATTGAACCAAATTTACCACAAATATTTAACCACTTAACAGTGCATATTTCAAAAATAAAAATAAAAAAACCTTTACTCAATATTTTTTTTATTATATAATTACATTTACTTAATTTTAGTTCAGAATTGAGATAGATTGGCATACAACTTAATTTTCCTTTGTACTCCTAAATTTAATTTGTTAATTAAAAATATTGAGCTTATGTTACCAAATAAAAAATCTCTATTATTTCAAATTGTTAATAAAAGTATATGTGTGAAACTCCTCTTTTTGGATACTTGAACCCTGCCATTGCTTCCCACACTTATGGAGTGACCATCACACCAAGAGTGTGTGGTGTTTAACTCGAAAGAACATACTTCAAGTCTATTCATCATGTAAATATCTCAAGTACAAAGTATTATAAAAGTGATGATCTGAAATGGCACAATTGTGGAAGAGAAAGATGTGCAAGGTTTGCCTGAAGTCAGTTGAACATACCCTTTCTATTATAAATCTCCACCACATCTTACATGAAATTCACTTGAAATAAAAGTATCCAAAACTCACAAAAATTTGCAACTTGTAAAGCAAATGCGACCCACACACACAATAGTACTGTTGAATTATAATCAAGAGCTAATCAACATTGGTATCCTTCAGTTAGACTCTTGTCAACCAAATCCTCACAATATCCATCACAATTATTGAATTCAGATTCATAAGTGCTTTGTACAAAAGAAAAGGGAGGTGGCTTCAATCATAAAGCATGGACACAACTTATGTTAGAAACATATGTGACATAGACAACTTGAATGTGTTGGAAAAAGGGAAAAATATTAAAGGGATCTCGAACTAGTTAATTAAAAAAAAATTAAAATGCTCAAACATAAATTAATCCAAAAGACGTAAAATAATGAAAGATTTAAATGTTAATATTTCAATTTTCTGTATGTTTTTGGTGGCATATGACAATATCCAAGTTGCAATCGTACGTAACCTTGCTACAAAAGGGAAAGAACAATACCTGTTTACCTCCCAATCATTAGGCAAGATAAAGGGGTGATTAGGGCCCTTAGACAAAGAGGAACCACCATCTTCATCTAATGGGATGGCACCTGATGACTCAGCATCAAAAGTGTTAACGTGTATAGTATTGTGGACTTTAGGCCCAACTAGATTACTTGTATAGCACACATTCTTGTACTACACTCTTACTTATACTGCACTCATATGCTTCCTATATAAAAGCACTCGTGTATAATCTTTCATTAAGAAATACAATACAATTATTCAGTACTTCTAACATGATATCAGAGCCATCTTCTTATGGCCATGGTTTTCTATCTTTACGGTGTATTAAGAGCAATCTTTGTCTTCCTCGGTGTTTCTTCACTGTGTTCATCTTCTTTGGTTTCCTACTGCTGCCGTCAAATCTCTCCGATATAGTCATGCTACCGATAAAAGTCACATCAACGCTGCAAGACCATAGTCTTCCTCAAACTACCGTCACAAAGCCAAACTTCATTCAACGGGTCTTCTCAACCTTATCAAATCTCAAGATTTCATTAAACTTCCATCTTGAGTTTGAGAGGGGGTGTTAGAGATATATTAGCCCATTAGTATAAGCTCAATCCTAATTCATTGTCTACTATATATACACATGTTATGATTCATTGTCACACAAGATTTGTACTACACTATATTATATTATTGATGTAGCATTTTAGGGTTTCATTTGTGGATGTAAGCCGTTAGGCTGAACTACGTTACCTTTGTGTGTTATTGTGTTCTATACTTTATGCTTTTACTTCTGCATCTATAATAGCATATTTAACATTGTGTATCAATGCTAATATTTAACATAGTATCAGAGCTACTGCTCTAATATTTTCTTAGAGGTCTTGTCTTTATTAGTGTCACTCTATTCTCAACATCGCTTCCGTTGTCACAACAGCTGTCGCAGCCTTTCATTGTAGAACCTCCGATGCCTTTCAGCTGTCGTCCTTGGGTTTAGGACCTGTAGCCGCCATCGTTAAGGAGTCTTGCACCACACAGACCACTGCACTTATCGTCTTCGCCGTGCATCTTGCTCCGATAAGTATTTTTCAAGTACCACAGTAATCGTCTCGCCTCGATCTACTCAATCATGGAAACCTCATCATCATCGGAGCTTGCACGCGCCTTCACGCGCCACCCAAAGATTTTGCGCTGAAGCTCACGCGCTACACGTGCTGGCAGTCTTCTTCACGCGCCGCCATGCACCGACGCTCGCTGGCTATCTTCTTCACATGCCGCCACGCGCTACACGTGCCAGATCTGCACCTGTTAACATCATCTGCTGACATCATCATCCACTCATCTACTGACATCACCCGCCATGTCAGCTGACGTCATCGTTGACCAAACCGTTGACCAGCGTTGACCGACCGTTGACTTTTCTCCCATGGTTGACTTTGGCAATCTAAGTGCTCCTTACCCAGTTTTTTTATGTAGATTTCATTTTTGCAGTCTGTTTTTGCATATTTTACTTCTAAATGAAGAATAAGGACAAGTCTTCTTCTTGTTGCAATAATCATCGTCAACAATCCAGCAAACGTTTTTGCAATTTTTGCAAACATTTTGGCCACAATATTGAGACTTGCTATCTTCACAACAAATCAATTGTTTCAATTTATGCTGCTACTATTACTAATACTGAGAGTGTCTAACCAATGGCTCCCATCTCTGCACCGTCTAAATCTTCAGGACGCACTTTCACCTTGTCCACAAATGACCTAAAAACATCATCGCCAATGTCATTTGTATGGTTGGTAATGCATCTTATTCCTTTTCTCTCTCAGCTTTATCTGGTATGTCTCCTTCCTCTTGGTTTATGGATTCCACTTGTTGCAATCACATGACACCTCACTTGTCCTTATTTTCTGAACTCAAACTTGCACCACATCCTCTTAATATTCGCACAGCAAATGGTTCCGCAATGTCTGGTCATGATATAGGTTTTGTTTCAACCTCTAACCTCTTAGTTCCTGGGATCTTTAATGTTCCTGACCTTTTTTTACAATTTATTTTCTGTTGGGACAATTAGCTGAGTTGGGTTATCGCATAATATTTGATTATTTTGGGTGCATTATGCAGGATTTGAGGATGGGACAAGACCTTAGGACCGGTCTCAAAGTTGGGCGCATGTTTTCCATGGACAACCTTCATCTTCCACTTGTTGCTCCTATTTCTATTGTTGTAGCTGCTATAGTTTCTTCAATTCCTTCCCTTGCACTTTGGCATGCTCGACTTGGTCATGCATTTTCCTCTCGGGTACAACAATTGGCTTCTAGAGATTTGTTAGGTTCAGTGTCTACAGAAAATTTTGATTGTGTTTCATGTCAGTTAGGAAAAGAACCAATTTTGTCTTTCAACACTAGTGAATCAATATCCATTGATATCTTTGACCTTATTCATTCTGATGTTTGGGAGCCTTCCTCTATCTCTAGTATTAGTGGGTCTCGATATTTTGTTATCTTTGTTGATGATTACTCTCGCTATAGCTGGATTTTCTGAATTATTGGAAGTATATTCTAATTTTGAAAAAATGGTTGAAACTCAGTTTTCTAAACGCATCAAAATTTTTTGACCTGATAATGCTCTTGAATACATTCAATATGGTTTCTAAGCTGTTTTGCATTCCTATGTCACTGTTCATCAACTAACTTGTCCAGGTACCTTTCAGTAAAATAGTAGAGCCAAATGAAAATTTCGTCATATTCTTAACACTGTTCGTGCTCTCCTTCTCCCTACCAAAGTTCCTGCTCCTTTTTTGGGCGAAGCTACTCTTCATGTTCTTTATGCTATTAACCACATTCTGAGTCCTGTTATCCAAAATTAAACTCCATATGAATGCCTTTTTGGGTCACCTCTAGACTATCACCACCTTCGCTTCTTTGGTTTTGTTTGTTTCATTCTTCTTCAGTCAGATGAGCATAACAAACTTGAGCCTCGGTCAAGATTTTATTGTTTTCTTGGCTATGGCGAAACTCAAAAGGTGTATCGGTGTTATGATCCTCTCTCTCATTGTCTTCGTATCTCCCGCAATGTTGTCTTTTGGGAACATTGCCTTTTTGTCGAGCTTTCTCACTTCCGTGCCTCCCTATCTTCCTCCTCTGTCTTAGATTTTTTTTCCAGATGAGGCATATATTCCTTCTGTAGCTACTCTTGATCCTCCTATAGTTGCTCTTGATTCTCCTATGACTTCTCTGTCCAACCACCAGATATCACTAATCCCTTTCCTAATTCACCCTTTAATGAACAGGTGGAAGATAAACAAGTCGAAGACGAGCTACCCAGCCCCAACCCTAAGCTTGGGTCCCCTGCTCTTGCTCTGCTTAAAGATCTTGCACAAGACATTCCAGCTCATCACTCAACTCAGTTAAGATCTATTCCTACACATTTACTTGACTATCATTCTTACACTGCCCTTGCTACACTACACGAGCCTCACACCTATCGTGAGGCTTCCACAAACCCTTTATGGCAAATTGCAATTAAAGAGGAACTTGATGCGTTATCTAAAAACCATACTTGGAATTTGATGACACTCCCTCCTTGGGAAATCTGTGGTTGGTTGTAAGTGGATCTATAAGATTAAGACTCACTCTAATGGGTTCATTGAATGCTACAAAACTCGTCTTGTTGCAAAAGGTTTTACATAGGAGTACAAGATTAATTATGAAGAAACCTTTGCTCCGGTTGCTCATATCTTATCTATTCGTGCCCTCTTAGCTGTTGCTACTACCAGTAAATGGGACATTTTTCAAATGGATGTCAAAAATGCATTCCTTAATGGAGATTTAAGTGAAGAAGTTTATATGTAACCTCCTCCTGATCTCTCTGTTGACTCAAACAAGGTTTGTCACCTTCGACATGAACTTTATGGCCTTAAACAAGCTCTACGAGCTTAGTTTGTCAAATTCAGCTTTACCATCTCTCGCTTGGGTTACATGGCCAGTCATTATGATTTTGCCTTATTTCTTCATGACACTGACAAAGGCACTATTTTACTTCTCCTATATGTGGATGATATGATCATAACTAGTGATGACCTTAGTGGCATTCAAGATCTCAAGGATTTTCTCAGTTAGCAGCTTGAGATGAAAGATCTTGGACATCTCAACTACTTCTTAGGTCTTGAAATCACTCATTATACAGATGGACTTTATATTACTCAAGCCAAGTATGCTTCTAAACTCTTGTCTCGAGCTGGACTCATTGATAGCAAGACTATTAACATTCCAGTTAAGCTTAATGCGCATCTGACTCCCTCTGGGGGAAACCATTGTCTAATCCCTCTCTTTACAAACGCTTGGTTGGTAGCTTAGTTTATCTCACTATCACTCATTCAGACATTTTTTATGCTGTTTACCAGGTGAGCCAGTATCTGTCTGCTCCACGATCGACTCACTATGTTGTTGTTCTGTGCATTCTTTGATACCTAAAGGGCATTCTATTCCATGGTCTTTTTTACTCTGCTCAGTCTCCTCTTATTCTTCATGCATTTTCTGATGTTGATTGTGCAGGAGATCCCACTGATCGTAGGTCCACCGCTGGTTATTACATTCTTCTTGGTTCTTCTCTGATTTCTTGGCGAAGTAAGAAACAAACTCATATGGCCCGCTCTAGTACTAAAGCAGAATATCGTACCCTTACTGATACCACATTTGAGCTCCTTTGACTACGATGGCTTCTCAAAGACTTAAGTGTGACAACCAAAGTGCCATTCATATTGCTCACAATGATGTCTTCCATGAATGGACTAAACACATCGAGATCGATTGTCATTTTATCCATTATCATCTTGTCCATGGTGCTCTCAAGCTGATCTCAGTCTCCTCTAAAGATCAACTTGCAAATATCTTCACGAAGTCACATCCTAAGGGACGCCTTTGTACTTTAGTTGACAACCTCAAGTTAGTCTGACATCCACCTTGAGTTTGAGGGAGACTGTTAATATGTATAATGTAGTAGGCTTTAGGCCTAACTAGATTACTTGTATAGCACACATTCTTATACTACACTCTTACTTATACTGCACTCATATGCCTCCTATATAAAGGCACTCGTGTATAATCTTTCATTAAGAAATACAATACAATAATTCAGTATTTCTAACAAGAAGAATTTGCCTTAGACGACTCAACAATAGACAATGAGCCCTCCCTTGGTTTAGCATCAGACAAGTCTTCTCTTAACTCAGCCCAGATGGATTTGTCTGTAAAATCTCTAAAGAAAGGATATCATCAATTGAATCTGTGCTCACACTCCCAATCATCAGGCAAGATAAAGGGGTGATTAGGGCCCTCAGACAAAGAGGAACCACCATCTTCATCTAATGGGATGGCACCTGATGACCCAGCATTAGAAGAATTCACTTTAGATGACTCAACATCCAACAATGAGCCCTCCCTTGGCTTAGCATCAAACAAGTCTTCTCTTGACTCAGCCTAGATGGATTTGCCTACTACAACTCTAAAGAAAGGATATCATCTAATGAATATGTGCTCACACTTGAAGGTAACCCTCGTTCGTTCGTTTTTCAATGTTTGGATGAAGAAGGGCGACTTGTGGACCCATAATCACTCATCCATACACCTATAATAACAAAATAAGACTAAGTCCACCATACTCATCTGATTTTATGGGCCCTACCTAATGAATGCAATAAAGAAGAGTCGAGATGGCTGACTAGTATCGACGGATGAAATTTGGACAGATGAAATTCAAAAAAATGAAGATTCAGATGAATAAGGATTTGAACAAGCAAAGGACCAAACGAACAACAATATGAAGAGTAAAAGAAACGAACGACCAAAGAAGCTCTTGTGATGGTTTAGGTGAAATTTTGGAAAATGAGTGAGGTCTGAAGGGGAAATTCACCTATTTATAGGCAAAAGCCTGAGGAACACCAAATGAAAAGATGGCGAGCCAATCAAAAGCTACCACGCATCCTAAAAAATAAAGAACAACAAAAATAAATGATTTCCTGGCTCGTCCAAAAAAGAGGGACGACCATGGAATTGAGGGCAGCTGATGAGGAACTTTTTTGCTAACTCCACAGTCAACCTTCGAAAAATAAGCTATGTCTTCCGAATGTAAGCTACACCTTCCAAAAATAAGCTACTTCTTCCAAATGTAAGCTACGCCTTCCAATTGTAAGCTATGTCTTTCGAAAATATTGACATGTCAAAAATGGAAGACTTAACACAACAAATGCAACCTATCACTTCTACTCCAATAAGAGTCATCCATCATATATAAGAATGGACGAGTAAGCACTTGCGAGCTTGACCTTGACACCCATCCGTCACCCCCGTAGAGGGACGGGTGAAGATGGGCATACGAGGCCTACATTACAATGCTCGTAGGGTAGCTATCACCTAAGCGATAGCTACCATCCCCTATAAATCAGCTGAGGGATAACTCCCATATCCTACAATTCAGCTTAGGTGGTTATCCACAGACCCCTATATAAACATTAAAACTTTGAAAAGTCAGGGAGCCAATGCGCATTTGCAGTAGGAGATGGTGGTGGCGATTGCATATAGGTAATTGGACACGGAGTACTTGGTGGCAGAGGCGTCTTATTGGCTTGAAACTTCAAAATTAATCTTAATTGTCACATTAAATACTAACCCAAGAAAACCAGATGGAGAACATACATGATTGCTTAGAAATTATAAGATGTTTTTGGAACACAATGACATGACACTCTTTTTTCTCACATTCATGATGGATCTCACCATGAGTTTAATTAGTAGGATTTATTATCAATGTAGGAGAAGAAAGTATCACGTCATGTATTTTAGGAGCACCGAATAAAAAATATTCAAAAAGGAAATATATGTCACTTTATTAAAAATAGAGCATCTTGTTACTCCGTTAGCAACTTTCACAAGAAAATCAATGAAATTAGATAGGACTACTAGAACTTGTTTCTGTAACTTTCCGGACTAAAATTGTTCATTTAAAACACCAAGAACTAAAAGCACTTCATGTGTATATTATAAGGACCAACAGCATATTTTAGACTAACTTTATGTTATGGTATGTTTGGAACGGAGAGAAATGAAGAGAGACAAGAGGAGAGTAGAGAGGAAGGTAGCTTGAACATACCTTTATAGGAGG
>NW_027070740.1:16087-23499 GCF_002906115.3 Quercus suber | reverse complement strand
AATTATAATCAATTTTATAATTAAACTTTATCTAACTTTAAATAAGTGCGGCGGGATGGGTTCACGCCAGAATGGGATAAAAAAAAAAAAAAAAAAAAACCGCTCCAAAGCGAAAGTGGGTGCGAGGGCGAAGAATAGAAAACGCGCCTCATACCCGTCCCTGTTGACACTTGAAACTCATTTAAAAAAAGAAAATTTTTTTTTTTTTTACCAGGATTTGTGACTGTGGGAACTAAAATAAGATTAGCCCAACATTTTGTGTTCCACCATAGGGGAGAGGATGAAATGGCAACTGCTCCTTCCTTGTGCGTATTGCGCTACTTTAATAGCTGGAACAAGAATTTGAGAAAGGAAGGGCTTTGCTCAGTCCTACTAAGAACATCATCTTTGTTTGGTCGACACTATTGCAGTAGTAACTTCTTGGTGGGTGCTGCTTGTGCTACTGCTCTCAGAAGCCCAGACCTGGTGGCCTTAGAATATGCTGACCTTAATCTCACCCACAAAGTCTCGGAGGTTTCTTTCTTCTTCTTCTTCTTGTTAAAATATTGATAATTTCTATGTTTTTTTTGGAACCAATATTGATAATATGATGGAAAATGAGACCCCCTTCTTTTCATTAGCCATAAAAGCTTGCTATATTGTCAAGGGCTTGTGGGTGATTTTTTATATTTAATTTAAATATTTGAGTGAATTGTGGGGTTATTTATTGGATTGCAGGAGTTGGGTCATGTCAGAATCCGGCAACATGTGAACCCTCTGAGTGCCTCTTTCTCTGTATGTAATTCATTGGGCCTGCTTTTCCTTTCACAAATATTACAGTTATTCACTACTAAAATGGGTCTTTTTTTTAATTAGTGAGAAATAGATAAATAATCTTCTGTTTCTGAGTAGATGCCAGCGGATGCACCAGACTGGGATGAAGTTTTCAAGGACCCAACATTGCCTCTCATGGTGGATGTTGGAAGTGGTAAATGCCTTATCTTTTTCATCTAGAAAAGTGTATACTATTGTTTCTTCATAATGAGCTTCAATATTGCTATGATCACACAACAATGGATTATCTATGGAATTCCATTTAAGGTGGCCATATCTTACTTGTGCCTTGCTCTTGCACAAGTGCATCTCTAAGAGCCTTCATGTCAAAAATCAGATTTTTGTTTTAAACGAGTGCAATTGTTAGCCTTTGAGTGCAAATTTCAAGATACAAGTTCAATTAGAAGATACCAGTCTTAATCTTTTTAGAACAAAGTTCAAAAAGAAAAAAAAGTTCAATCAGAAGTACTTTTCTTCGGCATCCACTCTGTTTCTCATGTTTTCTGCATCTACTATGGATGTCATTGCCAGTCCTAAGGCATACCATTTTTCGTTACTTTTGCAAGGATGGGACAAAATGGTAAAAGATAAAACGCATGTAAGTGAGAAAACAGATAAAACAGAGAAAATACATATGGTTACAAGGGTGCTCTTTTTAAGTCACTGTCATAGATTACACAAACCTAAAGATGAAACACTATGAACTTATCCTTCCTAGCTTTCAAAAAAGTCAAGAACTAATAACTCTTTAATCGTTATGTTTCTATTACTTCTGTTCTGGTGTGGATTGAATTACCTATAGAAGGATAATTCAATTGTACCTTCTGACTTTCATATGCCTCTGGACTGGAGTTATGAGAGAGAGAGAGAGAGAGAGAGAGAGAGAGACTTGTCTCGCATGGTTAAGCTATGTACAGATATTGTAGCAATTTGATATGTATGGTAGTTGTATGTTTTTTTTGATAAATGCATATGTTATTAGTGACTTAATGTTCTGGGACCCTTTTTAAATGCTTTACATTATTTTCAGTCACTGGAGAGGAGAATTAAGAACTCATCAGTTGTACTGATCTAATGATACAAATATCCCCAGGTAGTGGCAGATTTCTCTTATGGCTTGCGAAAAGAAATCCTGAAGAGAAAAATTATTTGGGGCTGGAAATACGGCAGAAAGTATGGGAACCAACTCCTTATATTACTCTTTATATGCTTTAGAGTTTTTGTGATTGATTCAAATTTATAATTACTTATTTATAATTACTCTTTCATCTTCAAAGAGTATGAGGGCTCTAAATTTATGTGGTAACATTTTCTATCCATGTGCAGCTGGTAAAGCGTGCTAACTTCTGGGTTAAAGAGCTAGCTCTTAGCAACATGTATGGTCCTGAGACTTTGTTTTGCACAGTGAAAACAAGAAACCAACTGTTTATCATGGGTGATTAAATAATGGATTGCTTGACCTGAATTGCAGACATTTCTTGTTTGCTAATGCCACAATTTCTTTCAATCAATTAGTATCAACATATCCTGGACCCTTGATGCTAGTCTCAATCCTCGTGAGTGAACCTCTTATTCCGGAACATTCAGGAAGAATTATTTTGCATGTTTAATTCTAGAGGGATTTACTCCAAGTTATTATTTTAGCCAATGGTGAGATATAATGATCATTGACTTGTACTAAAATCATTCTTGGCTCCTATTTATATGCAGTGCCCAGACCCTCATTTCAAGAAAAGGCATCATAAAAGAAGGGTTGTGCAGAAGCATTTGGTAGATTCTATCATAAAGAATTTAATGCATGGGGGGCAGGTATCTATTTAGTTTATATCAAAATAGATTCAGACTTCATTTGCAGTACTCATTTTTCAGTTGTCTAAGTCTCCAAACTATTCTTTATTCGAAGTTATTTGATATACAGCCCTTGTTCCAATATTAAGCTATCATTCCTCTCTCTCTCTCTCTCTCTCTCTCTCTTAAAAAGTTTACTGTGACTCTTTCACTATCTGAACCTGAAACTTAAGGATTAGGAACTTTAACAGGACCATCTCAGTAGATCAGTTAGGTGACTAATTCAGAACTTACTTGAAGAACATAGTGCCAGGTGCATTTGATTTAGCTTTGGCATAAGGCTAGGCTATTTTTTTCATGTATCAACCTTGTATTGATAGTAAACTAGAAAAAGAAAAAGAAAAAAATCCTCAAAATAATATATACTATGTTAAATTTCTTGATGAAACAGAAATGTGATGTTGTACATACTACATAGTCATTTTTATGTACATACACGCACATGCATACATATAATTCAATACACAGACATGGAACATATAATTCAATACACAGGCACAGACACCCATCTGAACCTCCTTCTCAATGCCAACATAATCTAAATAAAACAAAAATAATTTGATTTTGAAAATTTTCGTATTTTAGAATTTATCAACCAAAAAGACCCCAACTGAGCCAAACAATTGGGAAGGGCATTTCGACCTTCCAAAATTGAAACTTTCTCTTGCCTTGTAGTGTTTTTGCTGGTTCTAACTTTCCTCTAGAGAGAAGGGGGGGAACAAACAAGAATAAAAGTGACCCAGTAACTAATGTTTCTGCTTAAACTATAGACTCTCTGACTGGATCACCCAAATGCTTGAATCACTGTTTTGCCCCGATCTTTTTAGTCTTCAAAAGTCCAAACCTGTCTTCCCTTTTTATCCAAACATGTCACTGGTAAAATTTCAGTTTTGTCCCCAGCTCCTGCTTGGATTAAGTTGGGTTTCCCTTTTGGGAAAGATATTTAGCAGTACAGTGCAATAGTGAATTTGAATTTTCCTTCCCTGGTGTGATTCATTGTTTGGTGTGTTAAAAAAAGAAAAAGAAAAAGGAAATGGTGTGTCTATCAATGAATTTATGTGGGGTTGTTTGGAGGCATCTAAGAAAGCCGACATAATCTGTAGTAGTTTATTACGCTTCAAATGATGTTGTAAGAGCCTAAGAAAATTTGGTGGTGTTAATTTAATTCCATCTGGGTGGGTCTCCCCTCTACCAAGCAAAAGAAAAGCGCTTTAGATGGTTCATGAGATGCAAAAGGACTTAATGTCACTGATGTGGTTTGTTAAAACAAGATGGGTGATTTTAGCGATGGGTTTGTAAATAGGCTGAATGCCATGCAAATTTTGGAAGGAGTGAATGCGTCAGCAACTATTGTATTCAATGTGGTATGAATTTTGTGCTCCATTTTATGTAGGGGCCTATATGGCAATGGAAGGAAATCTTTCTCATGCTGGAAATATGAAGAAGGTAGATTTCTTTGTAGGATATATGAAATTCAGCTTAGAGAATCTCAAGTGGACCTGTTAGATGGTGAGGGTATCGGGCATTAGGGTTGCTCATCTTTGATGATTCTTGTGCTTGAGATTCCACTTTTGTGCCCTTTAGTTGGTCTGTTTGATGCTTCATATTGGTCGGATTAGGTTTGAATTGAGAGTTTCTTGATTTGATTGTGTAAACCATGGACCCAGTAAATCATTGCATGCTGTCCAACTCTAGTGCATTCATAATCAAGTAGCTCCACGCCTCCACCCTTACCATCCTTTGTTTTTTTCCTCCCTCCTTTCTTTTCTTTAATTGGTAAATTTGGAGCCTAAAACTTACTAATATAGTTGTAAATCAAATGGTTCCAGTTTTCCATAAGACATCTGAAGGTTGCATCCATCAACCAAATTGGTTCCATTGGAAAAGTTAAATCTTTCCCCACAACTGACCATGGAAACCGTATTAGGATTCCATGAAGTCATGAATTTCATTTTTATAATATTATTATGATAGAGCCATTTTTCATTATCGCTAACACCTTTTTTAAGTTTTTTCTTTTTGGGTATAGTCATTGTGGCGATATTCATAATGATTGTTGGAGCTAAGGGGAATAATTCTTGGTGTACATCAACAATTCAGCATATGCAATTATGCATTAAGTAATTAAGTAATTCTTGTAATTTTATAAGCAACTGTTTAGTTAATCATGAAAGGCATGTCAAATTCATGATTATGTCAAGTGATATGCTCAATTTTAGATTCTTTTGTATTGAGAGCTTAAGAATCTCTTCTTTTAGTCATTGTGATTGGCTTCAATGCAAATTTTAACATGCTTTTGTGGAGTAACTTTCTGATGGGGGGCAGAAGCTTTAATGATCTTTGATACCAATTTTGATGTAGGATCTTTAGAAACTCAGCATTAAATTAGGGTACTTGATGAGATTTTGAAGGGTTTTAAGGTTTTGATGTTTAAGGGTTGTGTGGCAAGCTACTCCACATTGCATTATGTGGGCAGTTTGGAGAGAGGAATTGTTGGACTTTATGAGAATGAAGAGCACTCTATGCTAGATATTAAGAATAGTTTTTTGAGATCTTTGTTTGAATATACTTTGATATTTTTTTCGGGGGGTATGAGTGTGTGTTAGTAATTCTTGTAAGGGCACTCACATTTGAGTGTTCCTTCCCTCTAATAAAATTTTCTAATTACTTATATGAAAAAGAAGAAGATTTTGAATGAGTTTGATGGTTTGATGTCAAAACTGTGAATAGAACAAGAAATAAAGAAAGATAAACCCTAGTCAATCACATAGGAAATAGAGGCAATCATACCCTCAAAGACCAAATAAGCTGTTAGAATTTTGTTAAATTCAATTCTATCTCCATTATTGACTACATTTAAAAACCTCAAATCCTTTACTAGAAAGAGTAGGATTCCACCTATTGAAAGAATGAATGAGTAGGACTCATGATAACCTTTTCCTAGAAAAGAGTAGGGAGTCTTGATAACAAAGAAAAGTAACTAGAGCATCTAAACCAAAAAGAAATTGATTCACCTCCACAAATAAGACTCATGGGCCTTGGTACAACCCGTTCTATAAAATCTGGCGAATTACCATTCAAGGGAAAATGACCAAAAGCCCCTTTACAGGAAAGGGAGCTAGAGCCATTGATATATTAGGATTAATATGCACTGATGTATGAGGTCCTATGAATCACATGGCAAGAGGTGGTTTCTCTTACTTCATTACTTTTATTGATGATTATTTTAGGTATTGTTATTTGTACCTAATGAAACATAAATTTGAATCCTTTGAAAAGTTCAAAGAATTCCATAATGAGGTTGAGAAACAAGTTGGAAAATGCATAAAAGTTCTTCACTTTGAAAGAGGAGGGGAATATCTAAAAGAAAATGGCATTATTTCTCAATTGATTCTCCCTGCTAAACCTCAAGATAATGGTGTAGCCGAAAGAAGAAATAGAACCTTATTATGGTTTGTTCCATGATGAGCATGTCAGAGTTCCCAATCTCATTTTGGGGTTATGCTTTGGAGACTGCTGTTTATTTATTAAATAGGGTCCCCACCAAATCAGTTCCTAACACCCCATATGAGTTATGAACTAGTAAGAAACCAAGTCTAAATTACTTAAAGATATGGGGTTGTCCAGCACATGTTAGAAAGTCTAATGTGGATAAGCTAGGACTAAGGAATCGTAGATGCTTATTTGTTGGCTATCCCAAGATGTCTACTGGTTTCTATTTTTACAATCCTAGCAAGCAAAAGGTTTTTGGGAGCAGGAATGCTATTTTTTTGAGGAAGATTATAGCTTAAATGAAAGTAGAGCCAAAGTTTCTCTTGATGAACAAACTGATGAACCAATGGCTGAGTTGAATGAGAATAATGAAGAGCAAGTAATAGTGCCTATTGAACCAAGCAAAATGCAAGAGACTTGGTGTAGTAAAAGGACTATGAGGCCTCCAGTTAGACTCACTTTGTTAAATGAGATTTATCTAATGGAGTCAGAGGAGCATTATAATGATCTTTTTACTTATCAAGAAGCAATGAATGATAAGGATGTTGAGAATTAGAAAAAGGCTATGGAATCAGAGATGGATTCAATGTATACCAACTAGGTCTGGACCTTAGTAGACAAACTAGAAGGTATTAAGCCTATTGGTTGTAAATGGGTCTACAAAAGAAAAAGCGCAAGCTTAGGGAAACTTTATTTGAAACTAGACCAGTATTTTTCTAAAAAAGCAGTAAAAAAAGATTCAAAACAACTCAGACTAGCTAAGAAAGGTCCCCTAGAGGTCTTTTCATTATGCAAAACATCCCAAATTAACTCTTGATGGTTGTGGGTTCCAGTTAGTTCAACTGGTAAAGTCTCTGATGATTGTATAAGAGATCTAGGGATCAATTCCTACATACATTAAAAACTGATTGGTGTCTTGGTCTGATGATAAAAAGCTATTATCATAAGCGGACGGCATAAGTTGAAACCCTCAAAAAAAAAAAAAAAAAAAAAAAAAAAACCCTTGAGCACTCAAATTCCCTTTCCTCTTGCTAGTATTCAAAAAGGGCTGCTGGTTACGTTCCCCATCACTCTGACCCTGGACCTCAATATTCCTTTTAGATTCTGTTGTGTTGTGAGCTAATATAGCTGCTTTCAGTTAGATAATTGGGGTAAGATGCAATGTTTTAACATGCTTTTGTGGGTTGTTTTTCATACCTAATAGAAAGATGTATGGTCTGTTTCTAGACAGGAGCATCAGAAAGGAAAAAAAAAAAAAA
>NW_027070740.1:0-1443 GCF_002906115.3 Quercus suber | reverse complement strand
GGGGGGGGGGGATGGAGGGGCGGGGGGGGAGTGGAGGATGTGTTACTTTGTAGTCAATTCAAAATCAAAATAGAGGTGGCTTCTCATGTGTCTTCTATCCAATAGGCAATAGTCTTCAATGCTTTTTTGAATATTGACAGAGGTTGACAATGTTTCCTTTGTCATTGTGTTAGATGTGTATAATGGAAACCAGTGTAAGGAACATGTCACCATTTGGACTGATATACACCTATATGCACACACACACACACACACACACACACATCTATGGATATGATTAGATGTATCATTTTGATGCATTTTGCTGTGTCACAATTGAGTTCATTAAAATGAGTAGTGATTCTGGATTTAACACTTATAAGGAGCAATCTCCTGATTTAATGGCTTTGTGGAGGTGTTTGTAGTTATTGACACTGTTGACTTTCTCATAAAGAGCAATTTCTCAGTTAGCACCTTCACCTTGTAGATGACACTGTTGTCATTATGTGATTTCTAAGCATTTATCCATTGTTATGGCGTGAAGAACTCCTAGTTCCAAGCTCAAACTTAATGATAACAGTCTCATCTATAATGTGAAAGTACTAACTGAGAAATTACTCTTTATGAGAAAGTTAACTTCAGAAAGAAATGTTATTATAAATTTCAAAAAAACATAGTATTGGAGAACATAACTTTAGAAAGGGATCAATTCCTCCATGTTTGCCAAAAAAAAATATGATTTAATTGTAGAGCACATCAGTTTACAGGTGGCTTTGGCCTACTAACATTTGTAGGTTTTGTGTAACCATATACATCTATGATCTATACATCCATACATCCATATTTATTTACTAATTCTTAGCCTGCATCTCTTTTTGAGATTTGTTAAACACTTGTCCAGATTTCAATATTTACCTTCTGTTCCATTTTATACTGACAATTATATAATTATGTCCTCTTCTGCATGTTAGGTGGTTGGTTACCTGTTGAAGATGGGGATTTGGATAGCTCGCCATAACCATCTTGAAAGTGAACGCGTACTTGATTCTATTGTTGTGAAGAATAAAAAGTTGATGAATCACATTGTTGGATCACTGATAATTGCTATAAAGATTGAAAATATAAGGCTTCTGGTACTAATTCATATTCAAATAACCCGATGCTTTGTCTTTAATTTTTGAAGTTCATTTGCAGTTGTGATATCGGTGTTTAACGTGGCACGTGTATTAGGGGTGTGCAAAAAACTGAGAAACCGAAAAAACCGCTTCAAACCGACTGAACTGTTGCAAAAATTTCGATTTGGTTTCGTTTCAGTTCAGTTTTATTATATGAAAAAGGGAAAATTTTGGTAGTTTTCGGTGGTAGATTTGAATGCACTGAACTGAAATATATTATTATATTATATTAAATATTAAATATATAATATAAAGTTTGTAAATATTTGAGATTTGGGCCTTTGACCTC
>NW_027070739.1:0-23601 GCF_002906115.3 Quercus suber | reverse complement strand
TCCTTGGTCCCTCATCTAGTAGCTGCTAAACATAATTTGAGTAATCTAAAAGCCTGATTATTCAGGGAATTTTGCTACCAGAGTATTAAGTCGTCTACAAATTTTGCACTTAAAGCACTCAGCTGAAATACATTTTACAACTTAATATAGTTATAGTAAGCTCATCACTAACCCCAGATTTCAAAATCTTCACGGGAAACCAATTTCATTGTGTATCCTAAACAAATTGGAGCACAAAGTGCCAGTTAGGGGAACAATCCTTCTTCATAAGAGATTAAAATTTATTGTTTAAAGTTAAAAGAGAAAATTTAGGTAAACTGGTAAAGGGAAGACAAGATAACTAGATGTAGTAATAATGAAAACTTAACTGTGTGGAATAAGAAGGTTATGCCCATCTCCTTTAACTAAACATTAAGTGGTAACCTACTATCTATAACAAGATTTACTTGTCCTCGTACCTAACCAACTTCACTAATGTGATGCAGAGAAAATAAAAAGTACATGTATAGGAACAGAACACTAACAATAAAATTTTTAAAATATATATATATATATATATGCAGATCATTAATGGAGCAGGTCAAAACACCCCAACCAAACCAGCAACTATAACATTTATCAGCCAAATGGTAGATTTTCAAGAATCTCTACTAAGCCCATAATAACAAAAATTAATCTAAACTTGAACTTTGGGTTTATCTTCAGTCACTTCCAAGATTTAACACTTAGTAGAAATGATCTGTATGTTAAACCAAAGCATAGAATATAAATATCATGTTTCACTTAACGGAGAAAGTCAAGCAAGAATGCAGATGAGCATTGACTATTTTAAATTGGCAGCACTTGAGAGTACAAAGAACTAACAGAAATCTAAGAGTACCTATGGAGGAAACAGCTACCCCAATAAGTCATTGATCTATGGACAACCAGTTAAATTCTGGTTTTTGGACCATGTTACAGAAAAATTTAAATAGATGCAAAAGAATGTGCCACAAGCACCATAACTTGGGATAGTTTTATACATTGCATTCTTTCTGTAAAATTTGTACCAAATCTTTACACAACACCCAATTCATAATTTTCAAATCAGTAACAAATAATCAAATATATATTTCAGATAATTTTTTTTTAATAAATAAATATATATTTCAGATAATGCCACATAATTTAAAGAAAATCAACACATTGAACTATATCAAGTAATCTAAGTTAAAGCAATAAAAACATGATAGTAGCCCTAACAGTGATAGTGAAAATCTGTCAGATCCTTAGTAGGCCCTTTTAAAGACAGAAAACTACCTGCTGCAAATATTCTTCAACACTTGTTGCCTCAGCAGGAAAAACATCCTCAAACGTTGTCTTCACATAAAAATATAACAAAAAACAATAAAGAGTGAACAGTGAGCAAAGACACGTATTATTCATAGAAAATAAAGCATGTAAAATATTGCAACAAAAGCATTGTGAAAAGGTAAAGTAGACCATGAAATCAAAAATGACAGCATCTTTAGAGTAACAGCAAATTTTATATACACTAAATCAAGAGAATGAGGGAATGATGTGCCATTAGGATATGGATTTTCTAGAGTTTCTTTGTCTGTTTGGTACAGCTTATTTTTCACCTTTTTGAGAATGGTGTTGTTTCAAAAAGTTGTACCTAGAAAAAAGTGAAGTTAAAAAAGGTTGTACTCTAAAAAAGTGTGGTTTGATAACACACTACCAAACGAGCAATTGAAATTGAGTCAAAGCAAGTGAAGCATGACTTACAAAGAACATAGCACGAGGTGACAAATTTGTGGAGGAAAGCATGAGGAAGAGCAGTAACTTCAAATATATATACATATAGGAAGAGCAACAATTAAAATTTATTATTTGCATCTTAAATTACATCAGTGATATGCACTTGAGGGGAGCATTTCATTAACCATAATGTTTCAATCCTCTCACTTAGCACTAATATATTGGACGCAAAAGCACTAAATTTGTCAAATTTACTTGCAGAATAGTGACATTCATGCATTGACTTGGTGAAATGCATGTATGGAAGCAGGTTTTCACTATATAGTGTGGAATCGGATTATATGTTGCCTTCTGCAACAAATTATGTGTCCAATATATTAAATATAGATTAAAAAACTATTAGAATTTAATCAAATTCAACATTAAAAAAAAAAAAAGGATATTTATTTATAAATCATTCAAATTTTACATATTTTTACCTATTAGTTTTCTTTCTATTCATATTTATACAATGTGTTCAACAGCCTACATAAATTAAGTTAAGTGAGGAAGAATATATTGAAAATTTCACATCTAAAGCCATTCAAGGCACATTTAAATATAACTTAAAGCCTGCAGACAATAAGGCTAGGTTAGTATACTTTAGTAAGTAGAATGCAAACAATATTCCACCTTCAATTCAAAAGACTTCAGATCCCGTGCAAGTTGCTCCGCATTTATTCCCTCACGCGCAAGTAGCCTGTAAATCCAACAGAAGAGAATAAAACAAATAAAAGTAGATATCACCATATCTTTTTCTTGAAAAGAAACTGTGGATATAACTAATAATACATTCGAAATTCATAAGAAATCCAACAATAGGATTCATAGAGGTACCTTGTGGCAGCAATAGATTGAGAAGGAGCCTCGGTTCGCAGGGTTTTAGCTTTGAGCTTCTTTGATAATGCCTCTAACTGATCTAAGTTTCTCTGAAATAAACACACGATTTAACTCAGAGACAAGAAAAAGCACACCGTATAGATCCATGTGCAGACTTGAGTTTTTTTTTTCCTAGGAATACCAACTAATATGTTCTCTAATGATAAGAATTCCTAATTTGTAATTTCTTTTAGAAATATCATCTAATATTTTTTCTAAAACTAATTAATTCCAAGAGCTAGAAGGAACGCTTCACTTCTGTTTAGATTAATTTAATTAAAAAAAAAATTCATAAGTAAATATAATGGTGGTAAAGAGAAATGTAGGGACAACCTCTCGCTCAAATTGCAAAGACTAGTGCAGTAGAGCAGCCATGGCATCCCGAAATAATGTGCGCCTATCGCACCATTATAAAAATAGTGCGCCACGATTTTACAAAAACCTCTCTCGTGGAAATACCACGCCACCCCTTCCTCAAGAGGGAAGCGCTCGGCCTTAGGCGTTACTAACTAATTAAATAAAAATTATTTCCCGAACTAGTTGACTGTTATACAACTATTTCACCTAGTTCATACAAAAATATGTTCATCGAACAAAACATAAGACTCAAACTTAGATTATTTATTGGTGAGTAAGTAGTCAGCTTTATCAGCAACAAACAGACTCAAACCTGTATTTTCAAATCTCAAAGCCATTATAAACTTTTTCTAGGTTTAAATTACTCTAACTTTCCCTTACCATTTCTCTCACAGCAACCAAATCCATAAAGCCTCCGCCAATCACATTTTCTCGGAAAACAAAACGGAGCACTAAATAACACAAAAGAACAATTTCCCTCTTTCTTTCTTTTTCTCTCTTTCTCTCTTGAAAAATTCAAACATTTCAAGAAATTTCTTTACGTTATTAAAAATTTTCCTCTCATTACATTTTATTAGCAAAGCGGCTCACCAAAATTGGAAGTGAGAGATGAACCTAAGTAGTTTGCACTATACCCACGCGAGCACAAATTTTCTAAACATGTATATTCTTTAATTTTCTTTTCTTCCCCTACATTTTCTCAGAAAGCAAACTGAAACTGAACCCACAAAAAAAATAAAAATAAAAATAATATTCTCGAATCTCGAAGTTATTACAAAACTTTTTCTAGGTTTTGATTCCTTAAACTTTCCCTAACCAATTTCTCTCACAGAAACCAAATCTATAAAGCCACAAAATAACAGAAACAATCAAATTTCCTATTTTCTTCTTTGCTTTTTTCCCCGCGAGAAAATCCACACATCTTAAAAATTTTCCAAACTTTTTTTGATTTCTCGGAAACCAAACGGAAAATGTAGAGAGAGAGAGAGAGAGAGAGAGAGAGAGAAGCGTTTGGTTAGGGACCTGAAGAGGAGGGAACTGAGCGGAAGGCGCGGCTTGTTCGAGTAGCTTGGTGGAAGAGTGAAGCAGATCGGTCCAACCGCTCATGTCTTGATCGGTCGCCATTGCTTCTTTCTACTTCTACTATGGCTACTGAGAGAGAGAGACAGAAAGAGAGAGGGAAAGGGTTTTAGAAGCCTTTTAAAAGCCCTAATAATTTGAAAAAGGTGCTCCTAGCGTATACTTGGGGCAAAATTTGCCGAACAGTATAATATTGGGAAAATTTTAGGGGATGGTATAGGTTCAAAGTTTATTAATTAGTTAGATTATTTTTTTAGAAATTGAGTACAGTAAAATTGAGTTTATTATTATTGACTTCCTTTTTTAACCATGTCAAAGCTAATTTTCGGTAGAAAGTCGAGTATATTAAACTCGATTTTGGCGATTTTGGCTAGAAGTCGATTTTACTATACTCAATTTCCAAAAAAGAATCTAACTAACTAATAAACTTTGAACACATGTCATCCGTCTAAAATTTTTTCAGAATTATACTGTTTGGCAAATGTTGCCCCTATACTTGTATTGCTTGCTGGAGCTACTATGATTCCCGAGTCCGTTGGGTCGGGTCGAATCTGATCTCTTGGTTAGCCCAAGGTAATTATAAGAGCATTCCCATCAGCTGTTCTATAAAAAATACCATTTTGACACACCAAACACCTACTTTATCATTTTAACACATCATTTTACAACATACCATTCATCAGATGTTCTATTCTTCAATTCTATACATTAAAATAATATTTTCAACACATTAAAATAATATATCATCATCTTCAACAAATCAACAGCAACAAACAACGGCACACCCAGCACTGCCACCAACAACCACTGTCGCCGCACCCACCAAAAAAAACAAAAAAAGAAAAGCAACCCACAACCGGCGCACCCACAGCCACAGCCACTCGAATCACAACCCACAACCGCCGCACCCACAATCACAACCACCAAAATCAACCCACCCGCACCCACAACCGCCGCACCCACAGCCACAGCCACTCGAATCACAACCACCAAAATAGAAAAACAAAAACAAAAAACACAACCCACCATCGACCCACCGCATCCCACACACCCACCCACCGCAGACCCGGCACTGCCGTCGCCAAACCTTACACCCACAACCCGATCAACCTACCACCTTCGGTATTGCTGATCTTTGCCTCGTCGGTATGAATCGAGTCGGATCTCGGTCTCTGTATGAAAGTTGCAGTGTGGTGGTGATGGCTGTTGCAGACGGAGAGAGGAAGAGAGTGAGAAAAAAAAAATGAAAGTGAGAAGGGAATAGGAGCTGTTGCAGGCGGAGAGAGGAAGAGAGTGAGAAAAAAAAATGAAAGTGAGAAGGGAAGGAGCAACGGAGAGATGGAGACCAGAGAGGAGAGAGAAAAGTGATTCAGTGAATAAAATAAGAAAAAAAAAAATTATAGCATTCCTGTCTGTACCGTCTCATATTTGAGACGGTACTGTAGCGGTGTGCCAAATTTTTTGGCATTTGGCACACCTCATGAGATCAGTTTTTTGTATTTGGTGTGCCAAATGCCAAATATTTGGCATTTGGCACACCTGATAGGAATGCTCTTAATGGTGTATGCTTCATTAAACCAACTTTACACTTGGTACCATCTCTGTGGATAAAGAGAATAGCATAACTGTAACTCATTGAATCAATCACAAGTTTAGGTTCATTATAAAATTTCACAACATATTTATAATACTTTTATTTTGAGTTGTTGTGGGTCTAAATATAATTTTATTTTATTTTAATGACCTATGGTGGATTGACATATCAGCATATTGTGCAAATTTTTATGAAATTTTGTTGTGTTAATACAAGAACTTTTGAATCAAACACGTGCCCAAGGAAAATGTGACACTTCTATAAATCATTACTTTGTCACTTTTTAAAGATGAAAATTGTGATATAAAACCAGACTTTAAACCAAATTGGTGAGCTTCCTCGCCAAGAAGAAAAAGCCTAAAATCATATGTTGAACCCACAATTTCATCCTTAAATAAATCACATAATTGCTTGCTTAATGTCCTAAATAAATTGAAATTTTCTTGGTGATTTTATTGATGATTATGATTTTGATATGCTCAATATAAGATAAAATTGAGAACGTTTTCCATAGAACTCATCTAAACATAACATTAGCCTTAAAGTACAATATTTTCCCTTTAATTTTAAACAAACGATACTCTAATCAAATTGAAGATAATCATATTCAAGCTCAGCCAAAATAATGCCAAATTCTAGCATTGTCAATTCAATTGATGAATCATGAAATCAATTGTCGAAATTTAATATTAACATAGTGATAAGTAATCATTCAAATTGTACCAACTACTAACAACTATAAGATAAAATCTAAACTGACAGCTTGATGGAATTGCAATTTGACAATCAAATCTAAATTCTCAAATTAAACTTTCTTAATTCCTTACTTTATACTTTAGGTTAGATTATGTTGCGCCAATAAAAATCCCCAAGACTTTACGTATATTCTTAGAAAATTTCATGTAGCTAATTGGCTCATGTGTTTTTTTTATTATTTTAATTTTTGTTCAAGAATTTTTCGTTAATCACATCATCTTGAAAAATTTTGTGGTTTGAATTAACACACATGTATGTATAATTTGTGGGAATTTTAGTTATTTATAGTGTGCCCTATGATAAAATCACATCTTAGAGTATATAACACTTAATCACTTACATTGACTAGTATAAGCACAAATTATAAAAAAAAAACCCAACTTTTATTAGAAACTTTTATTTTATAGAATTGTCGGGGTATTGGGCCTGGATGTCCATTATACAGTTTGTATAATGGACCTAAGGCCCAAGCCAAGGACTAAAAGTGTCTAAGAAAGGGGTAAACGTGGTCAAAAGGGACTATATTAACAAACAAATGAGTCAATTTAGATCATAACGACCTAAGGGGTTGTGATAAGAATAAGAGCAACCTCGGCTAACCAAGGCTGTGGTCTGTAGAGATGATCTGCTATCCAAAGAAATATCATAGAAATATTTAATTGATACAAATAAGCACTATGGAAGCTCAAGACATGGAAGGATCCTAAAATATCTAAGAAAAAAGCTACTACATCTGCATTAAATGCATTGCAGTTAACTCCCTGGCTGAATTAATGTGGAGGTGATACCTGAACAGTGGATTTCAGCCTTACAGCTACTACATGAAGACTTATGGGATGTGCTGATGGGATAAGTATCAAGACCAACCATTTGGCATGCACGTGGAAGATAGGGATGAAAAGGAGGAGGAGTATAAAAGAAGAGTGAGGTAGTGAGAAAATGGGGATCAGAAAAGTAAGGGTGAAACACTGTAGTAATCTAAAACCTAACTTGTAACCCCATCTAAGATCATTATATAAGAACTAATCTCCTCGGATATTGCCAAGGACATTTATTACTCATTCTACAATTGTCCATCTTCATTCTTTCATCATCAACCTACTTAATTTGTTATTTGATTAACTAAAGCCCAATTTTCTAACCAATTTCTCTACAAATTTATTATTTTGGGTTTTTTGGGCTGAAGTCCATTTATATCTTTGGGCTAGGAATCCAAATCTAATCCTTACAAGAATGTTATAATCATACTATTATTTTTTAAGTTTCTTGAAATTTCAGCAACATTTGAAACAAATTATATTAACAAATTTTTTTTTTGAGAAACTATTAACAATTATTTTTGATGAGCAAGAACAATTATGTTAATAACATTGATAAAGTAAATAGCTATAAGGTGCATAATAATTGTCTTTTTTTTTTGTGCCGTCACAGCCCACAGGACATTAGTTCCGTCAGTTCGCACCGTGTCCGTGACCAAATGAGTTTTATCTTTTATTTTATGTGTTTCACTTGTAAAACCCCTTGAGGCTTAACCCTAGCCTCCACCTCTGCTCTGCTCTGCTCAACCCCTAAACCCTAAAACTTCTTTTTCTTCTTCTTCTTCTTCTTCTCTTCAAATTAGAAAATTTATAGAGAAAAACATACCTAATTTGAATAGAATTTGTTTAGAAGAGATCAAACTTAATTTAATTAGAAAGTAAATTAAATTACTAGAAAAAGTCAATTCTATTTAGTTTAAACAACATAGTTTACTAGAAACTATAAAAACCAAATTAAAAATATATTATTTGAATGATGACATGGAAAAAAAAATTTGATAAGTAGAATGATGACACGGAAAAATATGAGCTTTTAAAAGCCAATGTGGCAAAGCTAACATGGCACCATTAAGAAGTCAATTAAAGGCCATAGGCTTCCATTATATATATAATATATATATAGATGATTGATTTGTATTCAAGGTTTTGGGCCCCACAAATGAGGTTCCTCACACCCTGCTGGTGTCCAGAATACTAGAATACTGAGTTTATATACCATTTCTATGGTTATTTCAACCTACTGAGACACAATATTTTGAAATGCTATACAGAAGAGGAATACTTAAAAAGACCAGTACCTCAATTATCTCTGTTGGAGGAAGGATATGAAAACTCTGAAAAGCACAATTGTGCAACATGACAGAGCTTTGGCTTTGTATTCCATTCTCGAACATATTCAAACAGTAAACGAAACTCTCCCTTGCCAATGGCATTAAGAGCTTTATCCATCTGATTTTCAGCCTCTCTCTTCCTGCAGAGGACTAGGCTGTAAGAAATATATACACAATAGAGACCGGGGGGGGGGGGGGGGGGGCGGGGGGGAGGTGGTTTAAGATGTTCCTAACCTGAAAAGTTCAGCAAACAATTCAAAAAGTTTATGAGGCCTGCGAAGTTCAAATGCTATTTGGATTGCTTTAGTGTAGTCAGCATCTGATACAGCATTTTCCAATTCTTGACCTTTCAGAACCCCTTCCTCCTGCATATTAATATGACACCGACTTCTATATGTAAGATATTGTTACAATATTTAGTCAAATTCATAAACATATCAGGTCTAAAAAATAAAGACCCCAAATATGAAACATCAACACAATAAGCTAAACTTAAAATATAGAAAGGTGACATTCCAACATATCATGTCTAAATAATAAAGACCCAATAAAGACCATATAGTTCCACTCATTGATAGGGACCCTGATGAAAGTTATGCCTACAATGTATCAAAGCAATCAGAAACTGCAAGATGACAGTAGCAATAGTAGAAAATTGATAATCATCAGAAAAAGAAAAGACAAAAATAAATATGAGATCAGGATAAAATGATAGTTATGGAGTCCATATAATAATCAAAGACCAACCAACCTATATGTCTGTAAATTGCTGTATATCAACTACAGACAACTGCAATTGCTGCCAGACTTACATAAATGATAGAACACGATAACCGTAACTCATAATAGTGCAGCTTATTCACTGTTTTAAAAGAAACCTTCAAAAGTGAATTAATAAATGCCAGATGCCCTTTCAAATTCAGCTGACCAATTACTAGTATGGTGCAGTGCATGTAATTTGGCTAGGAGCTCAATATGTCCAATTGTATTATTTTGTGATTCAGGAACTTAGCATAACAACAAAATTCTGAAAATCCATGACAAAGTTCAAGCATCATTTATATTTATTTGTACCAAAGAAAATGCTACTATATTCAATTTTTCAATGAATGGCCAAAATTTCACTTAGTCCAAGTATCAGAGTTCCAACAAACAGAGAACAAGCTAGGGCTGAGCAGGAACCCATGTAACCCAACCCGACGGGCTTTGGGCGGGTCATGAGGTCATTTGGGTTGAGTCCAGGTCCCACATTCTGATCAGCCTTAGGTCTCATCCGTGTATCCCGACCCGCCAATCCTAAATTGTTTTTTTTTCCTTCTATTTTCTTTTTTCTTTTGAGTTTTTACACCTTTGGGAGCTTGATTAGTTTTTTATTAGCATGACTCAATATTTGAGTTAATAAATGTGCTATTTTCACAAAGAACTGTCCATTAATTTACCTGCCGACCCAACCCAACCTGGACGTGCAGGTTCAGGTGAGTGGGATTTCATGTCATCTCTATCGGGCTGGGTTGCTAGTCAGGTCTAAACCCAACCTGACCCAGCCCGTGCTCATTCCTAGGAAAAACACTCTCTCAACTTCTAGAAATTTAATTTTCATCAATCAACATTATAAATTTTGGCAAGATAGAATTTAAAATACCAGGAAGGTGAAAACATCTACTCTTGCTGGAAAGGATTGTATGATTGGCATAGCATTAGGATCATTAGGGATGCAACTCCTCAACATCTTATGAGGGCCATTTGGGGGAAACAGAATAACCCACCTTTTTGGGCCTTGATTGAATGTTGTACTATGATTTTGAGGGGAGGGGGTTATCTTGTAATTCTCTATTTGATTTCAGGGGTCAATTAAATCTACATTAGTGATTCTTTAGGAGACTATTATTTGAGCTCTCTTTTCTTTTATAATTTCTTTACTATACTAAAAAAATGATTTTCAAGATAAGGCAAAAAAATAGCAGGTAAGACAACTCACCTCTTTACGGAAAGCCTCCTCTTTGTCATCAGAAGTACAATCATACCACAAATTAATGACAGCATCACTGCCACCAGTAGCAAGCATTTCTGTCTTCTTCCCAATAGCCAGTGCCCAAACCTGCAGGCTAAATCCTGTGAGCAAAAGAGAAGGGCAAGCAAAAATCTTATTGCAGAAGAGAGAGACAATCCCACACAATAAAAAACTGCTTCCCCCACATCCCCACCCTTCCCCCCCACTCAGATAACAAAACCAGGCTATTATGGGAGTGCAAATGGATAAAGAATTCAAAACAGGGTAATGATGAATGGTGAATCAATTTAAAAACTACGACTATGTCTTGAGGATGCAAATGAAGTGAAGAATCCATAGAATTATGTGAATGGCCATTGCCACAATTGCACCAATCAAACTTTAACTGCCTAGCAAAATGCATCTGCAAGTTGGCACAGCGAAAAAAAAAAAAAAAAACAAAAATCCTACAATCACACCTTAATCTTTTTCATTTTCCAAAACAACCACATAAAGAGGATATCATGTTAAATAACTGAAATAGCTCGGTGCTGCTTGCTGAGTCATATTTAGGGACAGAAACAAGACATATTAAGAAGACCCCAGCACAAATGGAACATGGCTATGGTGCCATTACAGGATTATGAAGATAACTCACATCAAATTTGAAGGAGGGTCAGCCACCCCACCACCCACAAGGGAGGGGTAGCTTCGGTGCTGTTTTGTTTAAAATTTTATTATACACCTCGAACTATAATAGACATAACCTTGAACAGTTTTCTTTTTCAGTGATCCCTTCAATGAATCATGGGAATTGAACAGACCTCTTTTTATCGAAAGATCAATCCTCTTCATGTATGTTTTTCATTGATGTGAGATTAATCTTTCTTTGTTTTATTGGGAGTTACGTAGGTAATAACATCTTCAGTGAAGGATTTTTAGCATGTTGGAGAAGAGGCATCAAAGTGCACTGCAGATGTTTGGAATGCTATTCCTTTGTGTTTTTGATCTGGTGTATTTGGAAGGAGCATAATTCTAGTATGATTTGAAGCTTTATTTTTTTTTTTAAAAATGAAAAAAAGAAGAATATGTTATTTCCATTTTTTATTGACAGAGTTGTCCTGCAAACAGGTTTGGAGGAATCTCGTCCAAACCACTACAGGTCAATTCATAAAACCAGCTTGTTTGTCATCTGTTTTTTTGTGGTGCACACCTAAATTAGGAGTTTTTGGACCCTCCATGTTGATGATCAAAACATATGTACTGATGGACACCATCCGATGTTAGGCATGAATTTCACAGTACATCAAAAACATATACAATCCAGGTGAACCGATCATGACATATTCAGAAGTGTTTTTACATCCAAGATAGCAGAAGATGAGCCTTCATCTTCCTTCTCACTTATATGCAGAAAATAATGTGCAGATAATAACCCATATAACAGGTTTAATGAGACTTTTTTTTCATGACATAGATCCACAGAATGAGATAACTCAAAGATCAAGCATTACTCACAAGATCTTGAGGATAAAAATGAGAAGAGATTTTGTTAGAAAGACTAATATAATTATTAAAATAGTAGCTGCTTCCACACCTTGTCCTCATGCTTATCATATGTAGCAATGCACTCATTGGTTTTCACTGTCCATAGCTTTACCAGACCATCAGCACCTGAAAATGATTATTTAGTTGAATACATGTCATGTGAACAGTAGATAAGACCAAATAGGTAACTATTAGCCACATTACCACAAGAAACAAATTGGGTCCCACGAGTAAGAAAGGACGCTCTTAATACACTTGATGTATGCCCTTCAAATGTTTTCAAGCATGAACCATCAGATATTGACCAAATCTTTATCGTTTTATCACCAGATGCAGTTATGACACATTGCTCAACGGGAGAAACTCTACCGACCAATTCCCTTTTATGCCCTTTAAGTACAACTACAGATACCAAATCTGGAAGCTTCCAATGCAAGCAGTGCGATCCTATTCATCACACAAACACCCCCAAAAAAGGAGGAAATTTAGTAAATAAACCTAATGAAGCAACTTTATCAAGGAAAACAGAAATTTACATAAGGCAGGCAATGCTACAGCACGTGCACTTTCTTGTGGAGAAAAAAAATTAATTGCTAAAAACAAAAATAAAAGGCAAAGAAGATGTGCCTTAAAAATTACAAACTGAGAACACTGCAAACTAAGCTATCATTTGGTGCAACAGCTAGACAATTAATATCCTTATCATGAGCCGCTACAACCGCCTTTGCTTTTAAACTAAGTGGTTGTTCGACCCCATCTAAGAGACCGTCCAAACTCCACACTTTTAGTGTACGATCACTAGAACAAATAAAGACGTAGGTTAAAAAAATAGAGAAATAATAGTTCCTAAAAATATTAGGGGAGAGTGCAACATAAGGTTAGTGTGGATCACAAGCACAATTTAAGTTACATAATGATGGAAGAGCAGAGAACAATTATTGTGGCATTAAATTATCCATGAGTGGCCAAATATATACAGAGGATCAGTGTGCTATTCAATGCCATTTCAAAGCAAAACTAGGAGAAAAGAGGAATCTGAGAATGAAAAAATAGCAGAAAATTCAAAACAAAAAAAAGGAATAGATATAGGAGAAATATAAACTTTAGCAAAACAAAAAGTTCAAGATCCATACTTATCTATTCCATGTTAAGATTAAACCATCATAAATGCATTCAATTGCAACACAAAATTGTTGAAGTTCACCAGAGCATCTTAGATACTCCAAAACCCATACACACAGACAGATATATTTTTTGGGTTTAGAAATGAATCTTTGTCATTTATACCTCTTTCTCTCTCTTCTCTCTCTCTCTCTCTATGTGTATATATTATATATATATATATAAGCTTTCATATCCTAGCCTAAATAGAGCACTTCTATGGTTACCAATAATATTGTACTAAATTAATAATGTGACCACCATTAAATTTTCTATGATGGAAACTTTGGAAATTTTTTTATTAAGTTTAACATGCTGACTCAATCACTTTTACTTCATTTGTGCATAACAAACACGGTTTTCTCATGAAGTAGTCATGGCCTAATATAGCCATGTTGCCCAATAACATTTAAAGATATAACAAAAATCGACCTTAAAATGAAAACCCTTTAAAGCATATTTATTTTCTCCTGAAATGAGATCTGCCTTCTTCAGGGTAAACTTATGCTACATGACATTTAAAACAAATCTGAATTCTCAGCATTTAATTGTAACCTTGAGAGCAAGTGTACAGGAATCAGGATGGAAAGAGGAACTTATGATTTGAATAATCAGAAGTTTAGTTCAGGCAAGGACCCCAGAGCCCAATAGATATCACCTAGCCCTTTTACCAGGAATTAATTCAATATGCAGGTCTGTAAGGATTGTGATACAAGCTTAACTTTGTGAAAAACTCACCATAGGAATCATTACCTGGTATTTCCATCCCAACTAAATAACCCTTTAGTATAAGTACTCTTGTCCTAAAGCTTACCAGTTACCACTTACCACCCTAGAGTAGTGGCTAATACAATGGGCAACAACATGATAAAACCACATCAAAGAGTTCAAAGTACATATGAATGAAATGGTCAGATGGAATTTCATGGTAAAGGTATTGCATGGGTAAAACTCACCTACTACCACTAACAAAGAAGTTCTTCTGCTTCTTTGAGAAAGCTACGGCTCCAACAGCTCCCATATGACCTACACCAACTCCAACGCAACATCTGCTTTCTGATTCCCACAGTCTAACCTATATAGAGAATGGAATTAGAAATATAGAAATATGGCATAATACATACAACATAGAGCATACAAATCATCTCAGAGAGAGGAGGGAGGAGTGGAGAGAGAGCATGCACTGTCCAATAATAAATGAAGAAACAAAGTAAAGTGAGTTTCCCCATCACCGCCATATTTCTACTTGTCAATTTTTTTCCCTTATGATTGGTAAGTTACGCACCCAAGTGGTCTTGATCCTACTGCATTAACTCCACATTGTTCTTACAAGGAGCACATGTCATTTGAGCTTAAGCTCATTGGCTTCTGTTTAATATTACTTGCAGAGTGCAGAGTACATGATTAGAAAAAATCAAACCAAGTCCACTGCAGGTACCTTGAGAGCAGAAGAAAATAGAACTTACATTGTTATCCTTACTTCCTGTTACAATAAGTGTTCTTCCAGAACTTGATACACAGGTGTCAACGCATAGAACAGTTTCAGTATGACCAGCCAATACATAAGAACATGACATGGCCGTTAGGTCATACACTCGTACCTGCATGAGTCCAAATTGAGATACATATTAGGAATCAAAATCACAAAACTAACATCATATTTTCTTCCAGTAGCACAAGTAAGAATTCTCTCCATCCTAGAGGACATAGTGGCCACATCCATGCAACCTAGCCTAGCTTATGCATTGTGGAGACCATGAATATATTATCAATTTAATTACTGCTTATAACTGCATTGTATGTTTTTACCTATTTTACACCACTCATCCAACACAAATGTCACTTTTTGTGAACAACAAAATGTTTCAACGCAAAATTGCTTGAAAATAAAGGTAATCGATGATTGGAAAAAAAAAAAAAAAAAAAAAGATAATTGCTACAAATCTCTTAAAAAGGTAAAAATGAGCATGATAATAAAACCTAATAATTGCTGAAACCAGGTTTCAGAATGTACAATTACTCTAGGTCCCGATAACAGAAGCACAGGTCTTCACTCTTCCAAGACATAAATGGCTATGAGTTGTCTGAAGTGACACACATAAAACTCTCCTAGGAGGCTGGAGAACATTCACAGTCAGAACTAATAAAGACAAAAGAATTTAGGGTGGTAACATTCAAAGTTCTCTTGCAAACATGGAAACCAGAAAAAGGTGAAAAAAGAAACAATGATAAGATTGAGTTATCATATTGAATTTTTCAGTGACCGATTATTCAGATCTTACATCCTCTAGATGCAAGCTACCAGTACAAAAAATGTTGAGATAGGTAAGAATCAACACATTTACCTGTTCAAGATTTGTGGCAACTGCCAGAAACTGTTCTCTTCACCTAAAATTTCATATCCACAATCTCTTCATTGTATCCTACAAGTCTTCTGCTTAGGATTAATTTAAACATCTCTTCTGGGTGTTCTACTGGCGAATAGAAAAGAAACTGCTGATCAGCAGTCACACAAAGCAACCCTTGATCAAAAGGCAGCATAACTGCAGAAGTGAAGCCCCTATCCATGTCTGAGCTGTCAGTAATATCCGATGACTTTTGCTCAAACAAGCAAACTGCCCTGTTAAAATGAAAAATAAAAAATATAAATAAACTCATCAAACTGCTGTTCATTCTAAATGAGAAACAATCATGAGAACTAAAATACAAGAAAAAAATCCGAACAAACTACAAACTAATAGGAAAAAACTTGATGTTGTCTTACCTTTCAGAGTTCCATATTCTTACAATCCCACGTTCACCAACTGTGATAAAATGAATTTCTGATGAACCACTTGCTTTCATCCCACTTTGCTGAGAGAATAAAGCCAGGCTTGAAGCAAAGGGGCTTCCAGAGCGAATTGTACAGACAGCTTCAAGTACCTCATATGTTAACACAGTCTTTTTGAAACCACAGTCATGAAGATCCCACAAGTTTACACCTGCAACATCCTAGACCTCATTTTTCAGCTGACACTAAATGGTTTCCAACTATATAAAATTAGAAGCAACCAATACAAGTAAATAATGTTTTAAGACAACAGAAACCAAAAAAAGTTCCAGCATTTTGACATAAACTCATTCACAACTGCTTGTGACTTTAAGTACAACAATCTAGTCATGAAATAAAGTCCCCTATGCCATAAGAAATGACCAGCGCTAAGTTTTCAGTTAGACAGAGGACACTGCAAAGAGACCAAAGTGTAGATGCAACTGGCTAGGTAAGGTAACTTTACTTCACTCAGCCTAAAAGGTAGTTATCGATAATGCCTTCAAAAGGCGTTCTCAGTTGCAAAATAATAGATGGATTTGGTCAAGAGAAGATATAAATTCATTATACACAAGATGGATTTTAGTCAGATTTATTGCCTCCAACGTCAATGACTTAAAATAAATAAGGGCTGCTACATGGATATATTAAAGAAAAAGCAAATGGACAAACTTAAAGTATGAGAAAGTGAATTTGCACAATATCTAATAAGAGTATCATAAGTGTATTAAAATAACCACGTCTGTGAGCAAAGATTTAAAAAAACAAAAAATTGAACCGTGCCTTATCTCTTCCAGCAGTGAGCAAGATCCATCCATCCTCAGATACAGCATAGAAGTTACTGCTGACTCGTGTTTTCTAAGAGTTGCAAGACATTCCTTGGTCAAAAGATCCCACCTCGTACTGTTGCATCAGCACCTCCAGAGAAAAACTATAAACACCAGACAGAATGATAAGCTAATAATGAAAGAAAAATGCAATAGAGTAGACTTAATGGTTAAAAAGAATAAAAGGAGTCAAATATTTTACATTTTCCTCAAATGGTATTACTTCAAGAGAATATCAGTCATGGTAATTTCTTTAGAATGATAATTGTTTAAATCCCTAATATAACTAATGTACTATTTCTTTTTGTTAGTGCATTCACAGAAATTGCACAGCTGCACACACTTGCAAATAAAAAAGGGCATATGGATCACATGCTGCTTGAGTGCAATTAAACATTGGGTAACAGATAGAGTTGTAAAAATGTAGATAGAAGTTACAAAAAATGTAGAAGATAAAAATATATCAAATTGAAATTAAAGTCTCTCTCATATTCAATGTAACTAGGGCAGAAACCAAATTTGACTTTCCATTTAAAAATTGGGAGAGGAGGGCAACAGAATTTCAATTCATATACACAGAAACATACAATAAGGTTCCTGTAACTATTGCTTGAAGTGGAAGGTTCCGAGTGCATGTAAGCAAAAACATGAGTACATGACACAGTTTCACACCAGCTTCATTACAGGCATCAAGACTTGCAAAGTCCACTCCAATAAGGAATCATCCAATTTCTCAGTATCACATTTTTAGAGTACATGGATAATCTATGCAATAGGAACATTCCGAAACTGAAAATGCCATAATAATGGACAGGAATTTCCAAGCTATGTTTCCATGAATTTTTCAGCTTTGACACATTATTTATAATGCAACAGAAACAGCCTTAGATCAAAAGGTTCTTCAGTTTCCAGATTCTTCCTTCTAAACTTCATATTTATTAATTGAACATATATCATATATATATATATATATATACTTTTTTGTTATATAATGGGCTTAGCTTTAAAGTAGCGAGAAATGAAGATGAGGGATGTTCTGAAGTGGAGAAATGAAGAGTGTTGTTCAATAACGTATTTAATTACCATTATGTTTCAGATAAAAGGCATAGGGGAACTCCTTGAAGGTCTCATACCATATTCTCACAGGCATTTTAGCAGGATAGACAGGCATGTAAGAAGCACATTTCTGTTGGACTATACTCTGTCAGGAATGTCAGTTATTGAACCCGAAAATAATGCCAATGAAAGGGAAGAAGACGAGTCTTTGATGCACTCTGATGTGAAGGATATGGATGACATGATTTTGACAGAAAATTTTGATTCAGAGCAAAAACAGACTTCCGAAGAACCAAAGGTATCTTCGAAGAAACGGAAATCAAAGAAATCTAAAGAGAGTTCAAGTAAGAAGGTTAAGGGTGTGGCATACACTAAGGTTGATGCTATTTCATTACAGGCATGAAAGGTATCAGATGCTTTTGATCTGTTGCTGTATTTATTATTTTCTGATTGGGAAAGTGTCTTAGATTCCTTCACATGGTTTTTTGCCTTCCCCTGTCCTTGCCTACAGGCCTTCTTGTTCGATCCAATTGTAAAATATGTGCCTTTATTCTTTCATCATCTTCTTCTTCCTCTTTTAACCTTGATCATTTTTTGGTTTAACAATGATCATAGGAATACTTGGCACATTGAAACATAATGTAGTGAATTTTGATATGTAGGATTCAATACTTTACAGTAGTTTAAACTTATGGAATTTGTGCTATGGCTTTAAAGCTTCCCAAATCTTTCACAGTTGTAAGATTAAACAATTTTAATATGTTTAGTACATGATTTAGAAGGTTAAATTTGTATTGACGTTGGACTTTTATTTTTTTTTAGTATTAGATGATTTGCTAGTCCATCTCATGTGCATGCTTAGAATATTTTGTTCTTAATGTCAACTTTTCATTCATCCGAATTTTGTCTGTCAAATCCTTAATGAGATTAATGCGTTTGTCAATAATTAAAAAATGAAAATAGAAAATTTTTCTAGGTGTCATTTGTCTTGATTATTTTAATTATGGACGAACACATAAAACTCTCTTGAGCTCGCTTGGCAATGATTCGAGTTATTATTTAAATGGAATTTTTTGTAATCCTTCGATATTATTTTTAAGAAAATATTTCATATTGCTCTCCAAAAATTAAATAAAAATAATATTAATAATAACAATATCTTAGAATAGATTTATATATTCTCACGGAATTTTTTTTTCTAAGAAAATTACAAAAAGTATTTGGTATTAAATAATATTGATATCAAAACTTAATAAATGCTACTAACAAATAAAAGATATGTAATGTGCTAACGGGTAGTTATTTTTATATAAGTCTTTTATTTATTGAATTTTGATATAAATAATGTAATATTATTTGATTAAAAAATGTACTTTTATTTATTTATTTATTTATTTTTTTATGGGTGATAAATTGATAATGGATAACTTTCATAGTCACAGCAGCATGTTGCAGGCCTCGATCATGAGTAAGTACGGGTGAATGATGTGGGTCTCACCAGCTTTCCTGTTACGGGTGTATGCTGTGGGTCACACTACACCCGTAACGGTGAGTATTTTCTCCTCGACCACACTGTCAGCTGCGCGACCGTCATCGCGTTCGTTGTCCGCAATAACGACTTTCTCAGAAACCCAAATCTAAAAAAAGTCAACGCTGAAACTCTGACAAATTGAATTTTCCCTCTCTTACCTTCTTTCTCTCTACCCAAACACAAATTAAATAAAAATGTCTTCACCATCTCCATCTCCATCTCCATCTCCATGTTCTTCTTCTTTTTCTTCTCAAAGATACCGCATAGGCTACGCTCTTTCTCCCAAAAAAGTTCAAAGCTTCATCCAAAACTCTTTAATCAACCAAGCCAAACAACGCGGCATCGATCTCATCAAAATCGNGTTTGGGGTTCCAAATCAGAGAGTAGTGTATGAGTCTGAGAATCTTATGGATTCGATTGAAGAAGTAGGGTTGAAGTTTCCATTGATAGCGAAACCGGTAACGGCCGACGGCAGTGCCAAGTCGCACGAGATGTCCTTGGTGTTCAACGAGAACGGGTTGAAGATGCTGAAAAAACCAATTGTGATGCAAGAATTTATAAACCATGGCGGAGTGATTTTCAAGGTGTACGTGGTGGGAGAACACGTTAAATGCGTGAAGAGGAGATCGTTGCTGGATATATCTGAAGAAAAACTGAATAGTACTGCGGTGGATGAGGGTTTGTTGTCGTTTTCACAGATATCGAATTTGATCGCGAAAAATGAAGTTGGGGGATGTTCTGAGCTGGAGAAGGCTGTTATTGCGAGAAATAAAGGGAAGGGATGTTGTTGCTCTGAAGTGGATGAGCTTGTGGAGAAGGCAGAAATGCCGCCTTTGGAGTTTGTGATGGAGTTAGCCAAAGGGTTGAGGGAGGCAATGGGGCTTAGGCTTTTTAACTTTGATTTGATTAGGGATAGTAGAGATGGGAATAGGTACTTTGTTATTGATATCAATTACTTTCCTGGGTACGCTAAAATGCCCGAGTATGAGTCGATTTTGGTGGACTTTTTTTGTGATCTTGTGGAAGAGAAGAGGAGGAAGGTGGAATTGGATGTGAAGGAGAATCAAGAGGTGAGATGTGGTGAGATTGAAGAGAAAAATCACTTGTGTGAATAATGCTTTGTGTGTGTGTGTGAATAAGCAAGATAACGCGGTTGGGTTAACATGGTTTACTCAGCTGTATGGATCAAGTCATTCAGCTCAAGTCCTGACGACTCGAGTGCCTTTTCGGCTTTTTGTGCGAATTCCATGTATTGTTATTATTGCACCAGATAGAGGTAACTTTCAGATAGTTGAAGGCTTGAAACCCTTATTCAAGCTTTATTAGGGAAATGGCTAGCGTTATGGGCATGAAGTTACCCATCTTTGGTGGAGAGTTATCTCTACAAAATATGGTGAGGGTCAAGGATGGTGGCGTACGAAAGTGTGCAGGAGGACTCATGGATGTGGCCTTTGGAGAAGCATTCATGAAGGGTGGGAGAGTTTTTCTAAGCATTTGTCTTTTGTAGTGGGTGAAGGCACTCGTATCTGCTTCTGGCATGATAGGTGGATTGGGGATAATACATTTCTATCCTGAGCTCTATGTGTGTTCAGCTACCAAGGATGCTCGCATCTTTGAGCTTTTGTGGATTTCGGAAGGGGGTACTGTTAGAGTGTGGGATTTAAGGTTTTATAGAGCTTTTGAAAATTGGGAGCTAGTTGCATCTTATTCTCTACTTCAGTTTATCCAACCTCGTATTCCTTGGGGTGATAGGAGGGGTACTCTTTGTTGGCGGCTCAAAGGTGATGGTAAGTTTGACACCCAATCTTATTACCAAGCAATTCAGGGTACTCCGAATTCTTTGTTTCCTTGGAAGGGTGTTTGGAAATCAAAGATTCCTAAGTGAGTGACTTTCTTCTTGTGGATAGTTGCTCACGATCGGATTCTCACGTTGGATAATCTCATGCTTAGGGGTTGCCCTTTGGTAAATCAGTATTGTATGTGTTGTTGTGATGGGAAGTCGGTAGACTATCTTCTTCTTCATTGTCCTGTTACACATGCCTTATGAACTTTTATGCTTCAGGCTTTTGGTATTCATTGGGTAATGCCAGGATCGGTGGCGGGATTGTTATCTTGTTGGCATCAGTGGCTTGGGAAGCATAACTCGAATATTTGGAATTTGATTCTAGGGTGCTTAATGTGGATTGTTTGGTTGGAATGAAATTGTCACTCTTTTGAGAACAATGAGAAGACGTTGGATGAGTTAAAGGTTTTATGCCAGCGTAGTCTTTTTGAGTAGTCTCGTTGTTGGGGTTTTACTGATTTTTCGTCTCTTTCAGAGATTATGTTTTCCTTTAGATTAACTTTCTGATTTCCCTCTCTTTTGTTTTGCTGTTTGTTTCATCTGATTCATGTTGTTCATCATCATGAACTTGTACTATTCATTTTTTACTCATTAATAATAGTACTCTGATTACCTATCAAAAAAAGGGATACCTTTCTGTTGGGATACATGCACACGTTTTTATAGGCCACAGAAAACGTTAGCAAATTGAATGCATGAAGTTTACCATTTCTTTTATATGTTGCCATCTATTTATTTCTTGCAGTGGAATGAATTAGCCATTTTGGTGAATCTGTAAATAATTCATTAACCAATGGATTGTCTTTCTTTTCCTACTTCAACTATGGTTGCTTTCTTCCCCACACACACACATAGACAGGAAAAAAAAAAAAAAAAAACAAAAAAACACTTTGGCTGCTTTCTTTGTTATTTTGTATAGTATGATATTTGCTTCAGTTGTACTGGGTTTGCTTGAATAAATACGTGCTGTAAATTTATTCCCATATTAGCATGAATAAGTTCCATTCCGCTTTCTTTGGTGTATTGAAGTTTCTATAATAGGGGTTGTCTACACAGTCTTTATTTTAGATCCGCATAACATGGGCTAGATATCAATTTTAAAAGGGATTAGTGGTTAAATGCATGTTTTTTTATACTCTCCAGACATGTGTTGAACAAGCAGGCAGCCGTGTCACTGAAGTATTTGTGTCCATACGTGTTGGGCAAGGAATACCAGGGTGTTTGCTGTGTCTCTGCTTCCCAGGATCCATCCTCTCTTCCAAAAACAGAAGCTTAAATGATAAGATTTGTTGTTCCGGGAAAAAATAATGGAACAATATTTCATCTCCCTCATGTTTCCCTTTAAATTGAAATTTATTTGATTAAGTCTAGGAAAAAATTCTAAAATTTAGGAGGTTCAATGGTTTTTGCTGAGCTAGCTAATTTTGGTAAATTTTAATGGAAATGACAGTGAGATTTTGAGACATTTTCTTTAGGCGTAGCTGGTTTCCTATATGGCCTGTGAGCTAATTTCTCATTTATTATTTACGGCATTGTTTCTTGTGGTACGTTTTACAGGCTGCTGCACAGATGAGGTCCCTTCTGTTCTAATCTTATGTTAAGCTTCGTCTTTACCTATTATAAAATAATTGTGCAGGAAGTTTTTGTTAGTGACTGTCCTTTGTCCAATGCTAGACTCTGATCTTCGTACTGAGTGTGGACAAGAATTACATTATTGTGAGTTTGTTACTTCCCCTTCTTTTTTTCTTTTTTTTTTTTCTCTTTTTTCTGATAAATATTTAAGTTATTGGAAAAATAAGGTGCTGGTATCAGGGTTTGGTCATTCTAGTAGCATCTTACTGTTAAAATAAATGGGAAGGGGGTGGGGGAGGTTAGTTCAGTATTTTGTCAATCTTATATTTGATATCTGATTTTGGTTGCTCCCAGCACCATAGTGTTCTATGGAGTTGCAGTGATTCCATTGTGATTTGATGACATGTAATCCATTTCCAAACATTAAACATGATAAATGACTTCATTTTTTTTTTTTTTTTTTGGGGGTCATTTTTTGGCACTCCTGATTGTATCTTAAGCTTCCCTGTTCAGTATTGTGGGGCATGTACCTTCATGACCCAATTATTATGGATTCTGCTATTTCAAAATCAATTGGAGATCTTTGCAAAGATGTGGTGACACTTGGTAACAATGTTTTCTTGTAGTTATGGTATTGGCTTAATGATGGTGATGCATCTGGTTTGGTTAT
>NW_027070738.1:6102-23605 GCF_002906115.3 Quercus suber | reverse complement strand
TTTTTTTTTTTTTTTACCCAAAGTTTTTAGTGTTTAAACACTGAAAACTATCGTTTGGAATCCCTTACCAAAGTAGTTCTAAGGATTGCAATATAAGGATAGCACCAAGATTCTTAGCATGATGTAAGAAGAATTGACGTGATTCATCGATAGTGATGCTCGAAGATGTTGAGGCAATGGAAACCATTGATGACTTTTGAGAAAAGCTTTAATCTTTGAGAATTGAAAACCCTAAAATTCTAAAGGAAAAGAGGAATTTGCTCTAATACCATATTAGAATCTAGAGAGGAAACAAAGATTGTGATTGTATTGAATGAATAATTGATACAGATTGATTCCAATATATATGGAACTAACTACAGGAAAGCAAACGGAATAACAGAAAACTAACAAACATTCCCACTACTAATATTACAGCTGCCATCCACTCACACACACTTGGCACACTCGACACTCGCTTAACTTAATATTCTTATGCTACATATTACATATAGTTTACTATCACACGACGTAGCTTATTGTTATTAAACTGTCTTCTTTTTCTTCTCTTGCTCTGTCTTTTTCTTCTTCTTCTTCTTTTCTGACTTCTTCTTCTTAATAGCAGTAACTGAACTACTTTGATAATATAAGAATATATCTATATACAAAACCTTAATTACAAAAAAGCTTATTTAGAAAACAGAAGGTTTTAAACATGAAATATCATCACGTAGAAGAAAAGCCATATTTAGTAAATAGAAAAGGTTTTAACATGAAATGTCATCACGTAGTACCTATTCATCATATACTGGCAGCTGATGAGATAGGCAAAAAGGTTGAATATTCATGGTGCACATAGACACTCTATGGCGTGTTGCAGTGCTTTCCTCATTTTCTCATAAAACCGTCGTTCCATCCAACGAAGTAAACAGGGAAAAACACGAAGCAAAACGAACACCAAAGCAATATAAGTGAACCATCTAAGTGGAATAGGAAAAACTATAGATGCTAGCAACGTCACTACAAGTGCAGCTGAGAGATCGCAGATGTGACCGCAAACAAGCACACATATATTATCAACTGAGTGATTGAGTCTGGCTTCAACTATAGATGAGATAAAATAGAGAAGCAAGGTGGACATGGAAGCGTGTATATGGTTATGGGATGAGTATCATAAGGATTAATTAAACCCTTGTTCAAATACTTCAATTGTATAAAGGAGATAAATACAGGGATCATGGATGCAAAGATGGCATGTCGTGTGGCAGTGGGGAGTGGCCTAGGCAATGAGCTTCTTTGGTGGAGATGTGATGGTAGAGACGTTCCAAAAGGTTGCTACAATATTGTGATCGATTTGTGAGTGCACAACACATAGAAGAGAGAAGATATATATTGAACTAAAATGACGTTAGTATGGGTATGGGGCCAGTGAGAAAGAGAGTGAGATACGGGGCCATATATAAACCTGACAGTCGAGGATTCACGTGAAAAAATGAATTGGAAAAATATAAAATTAGTAATTACATAATGATGATGGAGAAATTTAAAAAAAATATATTATTGTTGAGGTATAAATTTTTGGGCCTTGGTTTTATTAGCCCATTTGCAAAAATACCCACATGAGCCCACATATTATTCTAAACTCACATAAATATTCCTATATATATTATCCAAATATTCTCTATGTTATTAGGTCTTCACAAATACTCCATATACAAGCTCATAAATTGCCTTGGACCTTCTCACAAATGTTACCTATTATATCTCACATATTACCCAACTTAGAATTTTCACAAATAATACTCACCACTATTGCTATCAAAATTGGGCCACAAAACTGCACTATCTCCACAAAAAGCCCAACAATACCATTTATTAAGCCCGTTGCTACACGGCACCTCTAAAACTCGGTACGATCCGACATCTCTAAAACCCGATACAATCTAGCATCTCTAAAGCTCGTTACTACATGGCATCTCTAAAGTCCAGTACGATCTGGCATCTCTAAAGCCCGGTACAATTCGGCACCTCTAAAATCTGTTGCTACACGGCACCTCTAAAGTTTGGTATGACCCGGAATCTCTAAAACCCGTTGCTATACGACACCTTTAAAGTCCGGTACGATCCGGCATCTCTAAAGTCCAGTACAATCCGGCATCTCTAAAACCCGGTACGATCCGGCATCTCTAAAGTTGAGTACGATTCGTCACCTCTAAAGCCCGTTGCTACGCGGCACCTCTAAAGTCGGGTATGATTCGGCATCTCTAAAGCCTGGTACGATCCGGCACCTTTAAAGCCCGTTACTACATGACACCTCTAAAGCCCGATACGATCCAGCATCTCTAAAGTTCGGTATGATCCGACACCTCTAAAACCCGTTGCCACACGGCACCTCTAAAGTCCGGTACGATCTGACATCTCTAAAGCCCGGTACGATCTGGCATCTCTAGAGCCCATTGCTATACGACACCTCTAAAGTCCAGTACGATTTGGCATCTCTAAAACCCAATACGATCTGGCACCTCTAAAGCTCGTTGCTACACGGCACCTTTAAAGTCCGGTACGATCTGGCATCTTTAAAACCCGGTACGATCCGGCACCTTTAAAACCCATTGCTACACGACACCTCTAAAGTCCGATATGATCCAGCATCTCTAAAGCTTGGTATAATCCGGCACCTCTAAAGCCTGTTGCTACACGGCACCTCTAAAGTTCGGTATGATCCGACATCTCTAAAGCCCGGTACAATCCGACACCTCTAAAGCCCATTGCTACATAGCACCTCTAAAACTCGGTACGATCCGGCATCTTTAAAGCCCAGTACGATCCGGTATCTCTAATAGCCCGTTGCTACACGATAATATTTTTTACAAAATCTCAAACTATTTTTACAAAACCCAAATACCAACTTGGCAACTATCTTCGCACTATCTCATAAAACTCAAATATTATTTTGGCAACTATCTTCTAAAGCTCAAATGCTAATTTAACACTTATTTTCCAAAAGCCCAAATGCTAATTGGGCACTTATTTTCCAAAGCCCAAAATGCTGCAAAAATAATTACTTTATGCTCAAAGCCCAAACATTAATATTTGGCACCATTATTAATTTTACAACTATTTCATAAAACCCAAATGCTATTTTGGCACATATTTACAAAGTCAAAGTATTATTTTGACACCTATTTTGCATGTGCTAAAATCCCTCACTCATGAGAAATATAAATTACTCATCCCTCAAAAAAATATTGCTTTCACAAAATTTATGGGAACTATGTTTATTCTTTCCATAATCAACTAACTACAAAGCCCATGAATATCACCCATGGCAAAACTACTTATTTTATAGGGTTAACCAAGCCCAAGGAAACTTATCTACAAAGCCTAGCTGGGTCAGGCCAGCCCACACACAAATCTTAGCAATTGGAAAACACGTGAACTGGTCAGCTAAATTTCAGCAACAATTGAACAGCTGGAGCCCCTTCCTATTAGGTCCCAACTTGTCCAATCAGATTAGAAAACAGACACGTGTCTACCAGGGAGTGAATCCTTTCTCCACAAGCTGAAATCTCATCATTTCTCAAGTGACATAAAGCTAAAGGCGATGTGAAAGAAAGTTGAAAAAGCTTCAGCCAACTGTCACTTCTTTCTCCTTTAACTCATTCAGTCAAGAGCCCAAAGCTGCCATGCCCAGGCTAGTGAAGCTCCTAAAATGACATAAAATTAGCTCTTTTTCATACTAAAAATGTGTTTTCTCTGGTTCATGAACCAAGTACATGAACCCTAAATGAAGAAACTTAGGGAAATGTGGTTTGGAGGGCATCAAAGGGATCCCAGCAGAGTTCCCAGCAAGGGCTCCAAGGTTGATACCTGGCTTAGGGTGACACAACCTGCTCTAGGGAGCTCTGATTCTAGTTGCAGCATATCCAAGATCATTAGCCTAAAACATGCTTTAATTCCATCAGCTAAGGCTAATCAGCATTCAATGCTAAACCAGAAACCCAACTGTTATTACCCAGAACAGTAAGAACCTTCTAAAAGTTTAGCTTACTACTCTTAGCTAAAAATCCTAAGAATGATTCTCTAAGGATTTTCTGAAGATTGAGAAAGATTTAGCAAAGATCATTTACTAATTACCCCCTAAAAAACCCAACTATAAATGGGATTCTCCATTAATGCTTCAACAACCAACTCATTAAGCTACACACCAGGATTTTTCCTCAAGCTCTCTACAAAAAGTCTTCTCTAAGCTCTGAAAAATCACTGAGTTCTCAGTCTTAAGCTTAGGAACCAAGTTCCCTTGCTGCTAGCTCACAAACACTTTTCATAGCTCTACTTATAAACACCTACTTACCCCAGTAGAAAGCTCCATCAGCTTTGCTATACACTCTCGCTCATTACTTATACTACTCACTCATTACTTATACTATCCACTCATTACTCATACTACTCACTCATTACTCATACTACTTACAAATGACTTTCTCTACTCATTACTCACTATATATTCACGAGCATGTCTTGGCACCATGATGATCTCGCTGCGCTAGTTGGGATCTCTCTCTCTCTCCCTTCATCTCACACTAAGTTTTCTCCATTATTTGTTATTATGGAACCCATGATATTTACTTATTTATTTACTATTAATGGTTATAATGTAACTGTCACTATAGAATTTTTCCCTCATATTGTTGTGTTAGAAGACTCTTCTCCAGAGCTAACAAATGATAAATCTGAAAACATGGACATTTCTCTTAATTTGTGAAATAGCTAACAGTTGAAAGTTTATTCTGTTTATATAACTTTACCGCTGGGCCGTTTTCTGTAGAAACATTTTACTGCTGGGCTATTTCTGCAAAAACACATTACTGCTGGGCTATCTTCTACAAAAACGTTTTACTGCTGGGCCATATCTTACAGTATCCTTTTTAATCTTGCTAATGTGTCTACCGTAGGGATTGTTTATGGGTTACTCTTGTCAATTCTGATCTAGGCCTAAGGCATAAAATATAGTAGATTCCTTGGATCTTCACCAATAGCCTTTGGGCCATGCATTAAGCCCATCGTTGAGTTTCAGTTTAGACCTCCAACCAATTATAAATCTTATTTGTCAGAAGGAAAACTTTTTTGCTCCCAACAATTATCAAACTTTTACAAACTGAACTAATCACAAAAAATAATCTATCATTTGCATTTTTTTTTTATGATAATATTTATTTATTATATTAATAAGTGAAAATAATCACTTTTTTTTTAAAAAAAATTGAGATAGAAAACTGCTCATACTACATCTTATCCTAAATTCATGACTACTTTATATTGAGTTGAACAAATGGTCTCCATTGCTTTAGTTTTTGGCGAAAATTGTCCTTTACCCTTAAATTTTAGGTTACAATATTGGATTTTCCTTTGTTTTTTTCTTCAATCAATAGGCCATTATCATGAGAGTTCAGCCAGCTAAATTAAAAATAGGAATTTTAAACTTTGATTCACGTTAACTTTATTGTGGAATTTTGGAGCTTGGTCCACATGTATCAATTGATACCTTAAATTCCAGGTTCAAACTTCAAACATTATTGGTTTTTTCTTTTTCTTCCAGTAATAAACCATGGTTTTGACAGTTCAGCCAGAAAATTTAGAAACAGGAATTTGAAACTTTTTGATTCACGTTAACTTTATTGTGGAATTTCGGAGCTAGGCCCACATCTATCAAATCACACTTTAAATGTAATGATCAAAGAAGAAGAACAAGCCGTGCTTTGGTCTGATTTCTTAGGATTTATTTTAACAAAAAATAAAAAAGAAAAGAGAGAAAGAAAATTGGTTAGGTATTGTCAAATTTATGAGTCCCACATTTTTTTTAATATTTATAAAATTGCTATTAAATAATGTTATTTGAAATTAAAAATTGATAGGGACAGTTTTTTAAATTCAATATTTAAACATTTTAAAATAAAAATATAATTCAAATACTCTTAAATAAAATTCTCTATATTATTAAAAATCCTAAAACTAATATAACCTAGCATTTTCACATTGTGTGCATACGCTGCGTATATATATGTATCCAATCGTGGCAGCGCTTGCTTTAGGACTACGTCACTGAAGCTTGCCCTACATTATAAAAACCCTAAAAGGCTAAAACTAATATAACCTTTGTGTGCATGCCTTGCATGTATAATTAGTATTACATCTTTGCGGCGACGTCATTGTTCATTAATGTATGTTTGTTTTATGCCAGTTTTGTAGCGCCAGCATAAGGCCACGTCACTTAAGCCTTTGTCTCCTTAAAAAAAAAATTCTTACAAGGAAAGTAACAAAATAATATATATATATATATATATAGCGTGTGTTTTTTTAGCAATTTCTCCTCCACCCCAAAATCTCCTCTCATCAAAACTAGATATCAATAGAAATTGAGCTTGCCAAGAGCCTTATAAGTTGTTACTCAAAAGAAGATTATCCCATTAAGTAGCTTGGTGAACGTCACTAAGAACCCACTTACTAATGAGCTAGCATAGTTTTGACACGCTGCACTACTCTTGCTTTACTTTTGATTTTTTTTTCCTGACGCTTGCTTTCCTTGCCTACGCATAAGCCATGCACTTTGATCCCCCCATCCAGCGAACATGATTAAAGGAGCAATCTTCAAGCTTGCAAAAATTGACATCTGCCTACATGAATCAATAGTTATTAATCATTAATTAATTTAGATTCGTTAGATTAAACGTCGTGGTCTTATCAATTACTTTTTTTTTTGGAGAGAGTCTCTTATTAATTACTTTATATATATGGCTCATTATGCTCATGTGAAACTAAGTCCATAAAAGGATATAATTCTCTATTTTTGGAAAGTTAGAAATTCATTCAATAATTTATAAGTTAAGTACATAATGACAATATTAGCATAATAGATGGCCAAAGCAGCAGCTATTTTTATTCCTTACCTTGTCAACATATAAAGCACCAAACCTACTAATATTGTTTAAATTCGGCTTGATTCACTAGTTAAGTTGAACTTGAGCTCAATATTAAACTCTTGAATTTGAGATCCAGCATCGATATATTATCAAGCTCACATCAAAATTGTTATCAATCTCATTTGGTTTGGGTGAGTGGTCCCAACCATAGTTAGTAAAATACGATACGCATATATTACAGTAAACATCCAGACGGGTACAATTCAGTATCTTTCAATAAAAGTACATTTCAAAAATTCAACAAAAAAAATACGTAAACGGACAAATAACGGTATGTGTGTAGTACGGGTACTAAACATTTTTTTTTTTTAAGTTCGTGTAAAAAATACGGAAACATATAGCATATAAATATAGTATATATATATATACTCACTTAGAGCATTCGTATAAACTCGTGCAAAATTTTCTATAGATTTTAGCATAAAAACCTACTTTTTCTATTTTATATACTTATTTTTCAAAATACCCCTCATCAGATTATCAATTTTACACTACATTTCATTAAAATATGAAATTTTCTTGATTTTTTTAATTGTTTCTTTTTCTTCACACACAACAATTACAATTTATTCTCTTCCTTCATTAGTGGAATACATAAAAAAAATATTACAAAACTAAATGCAAAATAAATAGTGTCAATGTAAATTTACATGATTACTATAACAATCATGTATTTTTCACAACTTTACATTGTTTGATATGGGTGAATTTTAAACTTGATTGGCTATGACACTATTTTTTTTAAACTTCATGAATCAATAGCACTCATTTTAAACTTTAAGGATCAACAGTTCTCACTAGATAAATTTTAGAGATCCATAGCGTATTTCGGTCTCATTTGTTTTACATTTATAGTTATAATACAAAATCTTAGCAGACCCACACGTCATAGTCTTTTATTGACAGCTGGTTCTACCATCCATTTTTTTCTTTCATTTATATTATTAGTTCATGAACAAAAAATGTGTAGATTTTCCAAAAAGAGAAGCAGAAATTAATAAGGATTTTGGTGTGTAAAATCCAAGCCATCACTATTCACAGGGACGGACCTAGGGGGGCAAAGGGGGCCCGTGCCCCCCTGGGCCCAAATTTTTTTTTTTTAGTATATAAAATTTTCAAAAAAACAAGAAAGTAAAGGGCTTGTCCCCCATGGTTTTTAGCTCCGACCCCCCCCCCCCCCCTCGCTTGAAATCCTAGATCCATCCCTGACTATTCACTAGTACTTGATTAACATATATTTATGTTAGTGAGCATTTTTAGTTAATTATTGCATAAAATTTAGTACTTTTTTAAAAAATTAGTAAAACAAATTATAGAGACTTGGATTGTCACCATAGAATTTAAATAAAACTTGTGATCAAAATGATATAAAACTTCTCAAATTTTATCAATTAAGTAGTATTGGGGTCAAAATAGAGAGTTTAATTTCATTAACCAACCAACAAACAAAGCAGCCAGCAATAGCTGCACAAGGTTCGCAGGACCAAACAGAAACAACACTGCCCAAAAGAGTTATAAAACAAGCTCAAAAAAGAAGCTATATAAATTGAAAATAACCAAGGGGATCCTCCACAAGCTGCAAAGGACTTGCCACTCACGTCATTCTGTCACCATGAATTCTTGTCCTTCACTTTCTTGCCGCAAGCTACTTGCCCTAGCCTCTCAAGTCATTCTGTCACCCTGAATTCTGGCACGTACTTCCATCCATGCATCCAAGAAGATTTGATATACAGCTTCTTGCCAAGCAATTCTGCAGGTAACAAATACGACAAGTTTTAAACAAAGCTTGGCATTGTACAACTGAAGAAACAAAGAAAAGGGAAACTTTTGACTTAATTTACTAGGGAAAGGAGTGTATTACAAACCCAGCTGTTGAGAATCTAATGCGATCAAAATCGCTTAAGCTAAATTCTAATAAAGAAGACAATCTCGTATCTTAATTAATTAAACTTGATACGTTTTGAATATAATAATAAAAATAAATTCTCCAGAAATTGTACGAGAAAAAAAAAAAAAAAAAGAGATTTTAGTGTGCGTTTAGCAGATTCACACCTCATAATCTTTCCTTAGCGGCTGGTTCTAACATTCAAATTTAACTTCTTCTTTTCCGTTTGTAATCTTATTTCGAAGACAAAAAATGCATATGTTTTCGAAAAGGGAAATTTATAAGGATTTTGACCCGTAGAATTCAAGCCATCACTACTTTAGTAAATTCTTGCATAAATTTAGTACTTTTAAATAACATTTAGTATCTTCTCAACCAAAACAAAAAAAAAAAAAAAAACATTTAGTGAAACATATTATATATAGAGACTTGGATAAAACCCCATGTCGCCATAGAATTTGGAATAAACTTATGTAGGATAATATATTAACATGCATGGCTTCAAAACAAACAAGGGTTGTTAGTTTTGTCTAAATATTCAATTTTTTTAACAAAAAGAAAAGGTAACTAATTAATTAAAAATAGCAACTAATTGGATAGAAGCCCATTCATGTTACCATAGAATTTCCATAAACACATGTGTGAAACAGTTGTTCCCGTTCAGAAACCAAACCAAAGATGACTATATATGATATAAGATCTTTTACCTGAAAAACACATATACATAGCTTCATATACAAGCAGATTAGACAGGCAACGAGGTTCGATCCTGGTGTTGTAGTCCACGATAACGCGCAGATAAACGTGTCATGGATGTATATAACAATATGAGTGCCAATTGCACTGCTTTCTTCGTTTTTTCATAAATCCATCGTTTCAAGCAACAAAGTAAGTTGAAAAACGTACGCACCAATAAGAGCATGTAAGCAATATAAGTGAACCATCTAAGTGGAACTGGAAAAATTATAGATGATAGCAACGTCACTACAAGAGCTGCTGAGAGGTCACTGATGTGCCCGAAAACAGGCACATAAACGCTATCAATGGCATGATTGACGAGCTCGGATTCAGCTATAGATGAGATGCAGTAAATGAGAAAGTTCAAAATGGAGGCGTTTATGGCTATTGGATGAGTATCAAAAGGAGTATGATCCTTGTTTTCGAACTTAATTTGTAGAAAGGCGAGAAATGCAGAGGTCATAAATGCAAAGATTGTATGTCGTGTGATAGCGGGGAGTGGTGTAGTCAGTGAGCTTGAGCTTCTCTGGTGGAGGTTTAATGGCAGAAGTGATGTACCACCATTGGTTGTTGGGTACAAAGGAGGTCTTTGATTAGAAAATGAATACATTTTGCTTTATGAATTAGAATGGTGAGAAAAAAATAAATAAATAAATAACAGAGAAAACTAAAGCTGATAATAAGATAGGTACAAGATTTAAATTGGGAAGGAAAGACCTCGCTCAAAGGATGGCATTCATAAATGTGAAGTGCCAGTTTTGGGAGTTAGGAGAAGCAATACAATTTCAATGCCAATATAATGATATATATATGGTGTGAGATGAGGACAAAAGCAATATGGCCTCAGTTGACAAATAACAAGCCAAAAAGGAGAATTTTCTGTCGCATATTAGCCTGAAGGGGAAAAAAGCATTTTGTTGCTTCTTTCTCCTCCTTTTTTCTCCCCATCAGGCTAATATGCGAACCAAAAAGCGAAAATCAAAAGGCTAATGCTTTTTTCTCCTACTTTTTTCTCCCCCTCAGGCTAACATGCGACCCAAAAAGAGAAAATCAAAAGGCCTCAGGCCAATATGCGACCCAAAAAGCGAAAATCAAAAGGCTAATGCATTTTTCTCCTACTTTTTTCTCCCCCTCAGGCTAATATGCGACCCAAAAAGCGAAAATCAAAAGGCTAATGCTTTTTTCTCCTTTTTTCGCCCCCTCATGCTAATGTGCGACCGAAAAGCGAAAATCATACACGTGTCGTCTCGCATTTTCTTCTTCTCATGAAGAAATAGGCTTTAAGGATAGACGTTCTGCCAATATAGATTTGCTTTTCATTAAGGAGTAAGCATCAAGCTTTTGAAACAATTGGACATTTGCCAACATGAATCAATAGTTATTAATCATTAACTAATTTAGATTTGTTAGATGAAACTTCGTGGTCTTATTAATTTTTTCTTTTTTGAAAAGGAGTCTTATTAATTACTTTATATATATATATATATATATTGTAGGGTCAAAATTTGTAGCCCAAACCTAAAAGATGTGGGATGTGAGCCCAATACAATGAATTTATAGAGAGTATGTGAAAAAACTGGGCTGTTTGTGAACTCAATGATAATTAATCAAAGTTCTACCAAATGAACAAGTACAAAAACACACTTGAAACTTGAATAAACTGATGTCTGAGGAGATAAATTATAATTTGAAAGGCTAATACCACTCTTAAAGCTACAGTAAATCTTCCTTCTTCTTCTCTTGTTCTTTTTTCCGTTCTCCCTTCATGAGAGGTCTCTTACATTTATATAGTTTTCTTTTAAATCATTTTCATCGTATACTTGTTCTTCATCTAAGCATTCACTTGAGTACACGTCCCATCAGGTATCTTCTTTGATTCTCCATGAGTAGTAGCAGTTGAGATTGTACTGTTCAGGGGTCTTCTCTACATAAATCCGGCTAAAAAGTTGCTATAACATATTAAATGCGGTAGCAGCAGCTTTTCTTTAGATATTTCTCTATTCTTATCATTTTTATACATACATGAAGCTCATCCTTATCGTTGAATTTCCTGGAAGGTCACTCAAACCGCCCAGGTATTTGCTTGACCGATATTCTTTAAATCTGAAGAGAATGCACTCCTTGAACTATATTCCTTTATCCTTTCCTCACGTGATTCTCCATTATGAAGCCTTTTCCAATTCTTTACTCCTTCTCGGACATACTCATATCTTCAAATAGGGGCCAAGGCCCAATATACGCGTTTGGGCTTTTACCCTCACACATATATATATATATATATATATATATATATCCACCTTGGTTAATAATGGGGCTACATGGATTTTTTTTCTTTTGTGGGTATTTTTTGATTTGATTTAAGCTTTAGATGCTATGACTTTGTCGGTTGCTTAGAAATAGATGAAGAAATTTGTTTTTGCTGGAGATGATTCTTGACAGAAACTTCTATGGCGGTAGTAATGTTTGTTCATAATTTTTACAAAATCCTCACTTTTTTTATCTTGTTTTCTCATATCCTTTTATGTTTTTATGTTTTAATAAGAGAGAGACATAAAAAAGAGTAAAAACACATATTTAACCTCATTTTTAACAGAGGTGGGTAATGGAATCATTACTGAGTTAACCTCAGATGGGTAAAGTGTTAAATTTCAAATAACGGGTAGACAACTTAAATTTGGGTCAACCACAGGTGGGTAAATTGTAATTAGCCCCTTTTTTTAAATATAACTTAAAACATTTTAAGTTTTAAATCAATATGGATCTTCACTCTTCAAACCACTCTAGAAAAAAATTTTGACCACCCCAAGAAAAGCACTTGAACACCATTAATAACAATTGAGCCTATTAAAAATAAAATTCAACCTTTCCAAAAATTTTGCCCATTGAATGTTAAAATAAAAAATGGTAAGAAATGTTATGTTCACAACATTTTCGCAATATTTTCATAATAAATCCTAAATAACAAGTTATTACTAATGAATAGAAAATAATTTCAGTAGTAAGTTCAAATTCAAACCAGTAAAAACTTACAACCTAGGTTTTATTGTAAAAGTGTTACAAAAATGTTATGGACATAACACTTCTAAAAAATTGCTTAAACAAACATATTAGCCTAAACTCTCAAATCAAACATTTAATTGTGATTTTTTAAATTTTGTTTCAACTGGCATATTTTAAATTTGCTATTTTTTTTTTATATAAAAAAATGCACACATTTCAAATAGCTAGTCTGTTAGTATTTACTTTAGTCTTTAGCCAAATTTGTTGAACTTATGTGATATATTTTTTCAAAAAGATAATGTATTTTGTATATATTAGTACTTATTTAGGCAATATGTTAGTAATTAAATAGGAGATCAGTACGTAGCTTAATAATTGTTTGGTTGTATATATTGAAAAAGATGTAGCTGATAATATTAATAGTGAAACTATCATATCATACAACAATTTTAAAATATGAAAACTTGTGAAAGAAAATTTTTAAACTTTATATATTTGAATATGTTTTTATTTTGTGATGTTAATATATTCAAGTTTTATTATTAATAAATTTTTTTAAATTAAGTGTTTTTAATGACCACCCTAAAAAAACATTCTGGAGCCACCACTGTATCATAATATAATGCCTTATTACATGCACTTGATAGTTGATACACTCTTTATATCCAAGCCACGTAACACAAATGAAAAGGGATGATCGATAATCGATGAATAAATAGCTAGATTTCTTTGACCTCAACTGATCTTAATTAAGGTTATAAAGGTGTCAAGTTTTCTCAGGTAATTAATGAATGTTTAAGTTTGGTTCTACAACAAAAGTAAAATGTTCAAGGTCGACTTGAACTCAAACCAAACCTACTAATATTGTTTAAATTCGATTTGATTCACTAGCTGAGCTGAACTTGAGCTCAATATTAAACTCTTGAACTTGAGATCCAGCATCGATATATTATCAAGCTCACATCAAGCTTGTTATCGATCTCATTTGGTTTGGATGAGTGGTACCAACCATAGTTAGTAAATTACAGTGCACGTATATTACAATAAACATACAAACATGTACAATTCGGTATCTTTCAATAAAAGTACGTTTCAAAAATTCGACAAAAAAATACATAAACAGACAAATAAGGGTATGTGTGTAGTACAGGTACTAAACGTTTATTTTTTTAAAAGTTTGTGTAAAAACTACGGAAACATATAGCATATTAATATAGTATATATATATATATATATATATACTCATTTAGAGCATTCGTATCAACTCATGCAAAATTTTCTATATATTTTAGTATAAAAATATACTTTTTCTATTTTACATACTTATTTTTCAAAATATCTCTCATCAGATTATCAATTTTACACTACATTTCACTAAAATATCAAATTTTCTTGATTTTTTTAATTGTTTCTCTTTATTTACACACAAAAATTTTAATTTATTCTCTTCCTTCATCATCTCAATAAATAAAGAAATAATAAAAAACTAAATGCAAAATAAATAGTGTCAATGTAAATTTACATAATTACTATAGCAATCATGTATTTTTCACAACTTTACATTGTTTGATATGGGTGAATTTTAAACTTAATTGGCTATGACACAATAGTTTCACAATAATTTTACAATAAAAATTAGGTGTTAAGCTGTTAATGGTAAGTAAAAAAGTGATATCAGTGATAAACTCAAATAAAAATCAATAACAATTTACCATCTCAGTTTTGTTGTAAAATTATTTTGAAATTATTGTTTGTTTTAGCACTATTTAAAATTTCTTAAAAAAATTAAGTTGATGCTTTGTGTTTGACTGTGAGAGTAATACGTTTCATTTGGATTATTTTAATCTTTTATACGTGTAGTGTACTAGTGCAGCAGTGTCTCACTTCTTTTTCAGCAAAGTGTAGTGTTGTACTGCTGTGCAGTGCCTCACTAGCCTTTGACGGCTACGTTAAACTTTTTTCATCTTTTACAGATATATATATATATATATATATATCTGTATTTAGAGCATTTCCATCAGTGTTTGCATAGTTGTGTATAAATGTGCAAAATAGAAAAAGTCATCACTTTTACACAATCTGAGCAAAAAAAACACCCACATCAGTGGGTGTATACTTGTTTATATTTATAAGTTGCTACAGTACCCGTGTAAATATACACGGGTACTGTAGCATGTTTATATAATTTTTTTATCATTTTTTTCTCTCTCTGTGCAACTGCCTCTCAGCTCCCTCTCTCTCTCTCTCGGCGCACAACTCTCCCTTTCTCTCATCTCATCCATTTTTCTTCCTCTAGCTTCCGCCGATTGCCATCGCCGCTGATGAGAACGAGGTCGAGCAAGCCAAGTCGCCGGACAAGTCCATCGCCGACAACATGAACAGAGTTCTCCAACGGGTCTGTCGCCTAGAAGATCATGGGTTTTGATCCATTTTTGGTTGAGCTTGAGGCCGGCGGCCATCGCGAGGAGGTGGCGGTGCTGCGAGGCACTTTGGTTGAGGCCGGCGGCCGTTGCGAGGAGGTGGGTTTTGATCCATTTTTTTTCTGGTTTTTTGGTTGATTGTGGGTGTGGGTTTTGATCCATTTTTTCTGGTTTTTTGGTTGATTGTGGGTGTGGGTTTTGATCCATTTTTGGTTGAGCTTGAGGTCGGCGGCCATTGCGAGGAGGTGGCAGTGCTACAAGGCTTTTGGTTGAGGCCGACGACCATCGCGAGGGGTGGGTTTTGATCCATTTTTTCTGGTTTTTTGTTGATTGTGGGTGTGGGTCAATGAGTTTTGATCTTGATCGACTTGGCTTGAGTGGGTTTTCCTTCTGATGATGCTGGTTGGGTGGTGAAGATGGTGGCTCAGTGGTGATGATGGTGGTGATGGTGGCCGTGGGTCTGTGAGAGAGAGAGAGGGGCAATGAAGGAGTGAGTAATAAAAAAAATGTAAAATAATGAATATTTTATTGAATAAATGTGTAGAATAGATAGACTGATGTGTGTGTTTTGTAAAATTAGATGTGTAAAATAGAAAAAAGTAGGTTTTTCCATGTAAAATAGACAGAAAATTTACACGGACTGATGCGAATGCTCTTAGCCAACCTTTTTTGACTCTTTTCAACCTAAACGCGTTATTTACTTTTATAACAAGACGGATGATGCGTGATTTACTAGGGTTTATGTACGCGAAGTATACGAGTAATATATGCGTATATACTAACTAGGGTCCCAACTATCATTTAATTAAAGGCTTAGTACCAAGCTCATAAACGAACATAGGTTCAACTTAATTTTTATCGAGTCTATTGCTCCTGAGCCTGTTCATCAACAATTTATTTTGTTTAAACTTGACTTATTTATTTAACAAATCTAAAATTAAGGCTCGAGTTTGTTTTATTTATAAACAAACAAACATGAATAAGTTTTTTATCGAGTCAAGTCTGAGTTGTTTATGAACGATTTTGTTTGTTTACAGCCCTTAGCCTAATAGTGGAGACAACCACATAGCAAATATATTATCTATCCTTGATTAGATAGATTCATTAGAAGCAAGGCAACACCTCTCCTAATCTCTTTCCTCTCCTCTTTTTACTCGTTTTGTTATTCAAAAAGGATTAGGCTTGAGTCTAGTGTTTATGTGCATTGAATCTATCAAAATCATGACACGTGTATATAAGTAAACACATATTATAATCTTGACGGGTCCAATGCATAAGAGCACTAGACCTAATCTTTGCTCATTCGAAAAAGGGTAACAACAACAACGGCCAAAATGGGCATTTGCCACTTTCACCCAAAACAAGTAGCAAAATGTCCATATTTTGAAACTATTCAGCAAAATACCCATGTTTTGAAGAGCGAGTTCCATGTAATTTTTTACAAATAACTTGATTTTCGTTAAATCGAGTTTTTTATTGAAACTCGATTTTTGTTAAATTGAGTTTCAAAACAATGGCATTTTGTTAGATAATTTCAGAACATGGACATTTTGCTATATGTTTTGAGCGAAAGGGTCAAATGCCAATTTTGGCCCAACAACAACAAAATAGCAACATACAATAAGAAATAATTGGATCTCAATGTACATAGGCGCTCTCTATATTTATACAAAGCTAAGGGCAAGAGATTAAGCCTAATCTACGTTAGATAGTGCAACAAAATATGAAACAGATTACAGGTAGGCATCTTTAACACGTGTGAGAATTAATTGTCTCACGTGGTGCATAACTAATTTTTTTAAGCTAATTTGAATCCAAGTTTGTGACATGCTAACTAAATGGGACTGTTATTCATCTTTAATAGAGTATTAATATATTCACAACAAAGTCTCATTTGCATAACTTATTTTACCTACTCTTTATATATAAACTTAAAAAACTATATGTATACTAGCCTCATCACAAGTACTTTGCATGTGCGATGTGGCTTTTTTTTTGTATAGTGTAATAATTTTCTTTTTTCTTTTTTAAACTTTCGATAAGTTTTTTTTTTTTTTTTTTTTTTTTTTTAAGACATGAATTAGTAGGAAAGTGTCCTATTTTGTAAGCATTTTAAGTGAAGTTGAAGATATATTTTTACCGGGTTCTCCTCAAGTTTTTTCTTTATTAAACATAAGGTTTAAGGATATTTCTAAATCAGAAAAAAATCATGTCCAAAAATAAAAATCCTCTTATAGACAATATAGATTAAATTATAAATGGATCGGAGTTTATATTCACTGACTTATTACCAAACAGATAACGATTTCAATATATTGCATAATCGGTTCTTAAATTTGAGTTTGAACTTCACTTTTTTTGGGATAAATGAACTTTTATAAGACAATTAAGCTCATTCTATTTTTGGACTTACCTCCAAAATATCATGTAAATTGCTACATAAAGCACAATTTTTATGCTCATTTCTTTTCCAGAGCATGATAAGTTGCACCATAATTTTA
>NW_027070738.1:0-5598 GCF_002906115.3 Quercus suber | reverse complement strand
TTTTTTTTTTTTTTTTTTAGGTTTAATTTGGCTATAACTCGATTTTTTAAAAATCAAGTTTTACATTGAAACTCGATTTTTAGAAAATCGAGTTTTAAAATAGATGCATATTGCCAAAAGGAGTATATCCCCAAAGCTGGACCAGCACACATCATCCCATTAATTCCAGAACTACATATCGAAAGCCAGTGTCGTATTCAAAACTCAACCCAGCCTTCTTTGCTAACATGTCAATCTCCTAATATGCTTTAAGACCCCTTAATTTACAAAAACAAATTAAGAAAACACTAAAAATCGTGTTAATACATGAAATATCACATGAATGGTTTAAAAAGAAATAAATTTACATGTCTTTGTGTCCTAAGTAAAAGCTAAAAGAAATAAAATACAAAACTTATTTTCTTATATAATTACAATTTAATGAAGAAGATTACTAATTATAGGGATAAGACTAAATTCACATCCTGATGAAAACTATGTTCAGAGGGTAAATTATAGAACGTGAAAGTGTTTGGAATTCACTATGTCCGGTCTTAAAACAAATTTCTTAATGTGCAATTAATTGCTATCTAATATAAACAAGTTCAACCATCCATATATCTCACAATTAATTAAAAAGAAGCACAATAAAAAACAAGTTGCAATGAATTAATGTAGGTACACGTACGTTCATCAATTAACACAAAAATTAAAATTGACGAAAATAAAGAAATAATAATGAATTTAACTCCAAAATGAAACATAAAAAAATCAAGACATAAGCTTAAACTAACCATAATATAACGCTCTGTTTTTTTTTTTTTTTTTTTTTTTTTTTTAAGAATGATTTTACGCGCAGTTAATACACCTGATATTAAAATACATGAAAATCATTATTATTGATGAGAATGCATTAAAATGATATGAATCAAATATGTGCATGCAATTATTTCCGTAAGTATTTTCTTGAGAAAAGCATCTTTCCTCTGATTTACCCAAACTTACTCACTTGTTTATTACCCAAAATAAATAAATAAATAAATACTTACTCATTTGTTGGATCTCTTTTACCTTTCGGTGAAATCATTGTTATTTTATGTGAGTTCTTTTGGATTCCAATATAAAAGCCATGCAAAGGATGTTTGAGAATGAAAAACAGGTTTTATTTTTATTTTCCTCATTATTTCATCTGTTACAGTTTAAACGAGTACATGCTGGAATTTCAAGCATTATACATGGGAAATATGATTCCACATGAAATTTTCTGGAAAGAAATTTCATTCATATTTTCAATAGTTAGGAACTGGGGATTTGAACTATAGATGTTTCTATTAAAAATACTAGGAAATACTAACTAATTGAGTTACAAAACTCATAGCCATTAAAATTATGCCCATTTAATTAATGATATTGTAGCTTTCCACAACCTATAGATTATCAATCATTTCTTCCATAAGAATTTAATTTCTTGCGAATTCCAAATCTAAAATGACCTACCATATTCTTATATAGTGCGTGAATATTTTATGATGCGTAACTCAAAATTAGAAATACCTATTCGAAAATGACTTGACAAATCTACCTACAAGAACATTAAACTAAAACTATAATAAATTATAAAAGAAAAAATTAACAAATGCCCTAAGGGCAATGATTTAGGAAATATTTTTAGAAACTTTTTATGGGAAAAAAAAAAAAAAAAAGCAAATTATTTTTTTTGATGGCTTTTCATATTTCTAATGAAAGTGGTGTAAAAAATTTTCTAAAATAATTTATTAATAATTGTCCTAAATACACCCATTAACATGACCCAATTATTAATTACTAAAAGACCTAAATGCAAAAACAGCCCCTAAATTTTGGCGAGAATCAGACAAGGAATTGGCGAGAATCGGGCCAGGCCAACTTGTTGAAGCGCTTAACGGCAATCCAAATGCCGTTATCAAGCTTTCCTTTGTAAACAACGTTAGGAGCTTTGAGTCCGCGCTCCGAGACTATGCTATTAGGCGAGAATCCACACGTGGCAGCTTTCGGTTGCTTGTAGCTGAACTCGGTGAAAATCGGCCACAATTTTTTCTCACTTTTGCCCCCATTTTCTGCAACAAAATACAATGATGAAAAAATCACACTCACACTCCCGCTCACGCTCACTCTCACTCTCTTATTCATTATGGTCCTCGACAACAACAACAACAACAAAAAACATTAAAAAAATACCTTAGCTATGGAAATTAAGGTGGGAGTGGAACCAACAGAGAGAGAACTTGGAGCAACGGGCTCCCATTGGCTAAGAAGAAGAGAGATCTAACGGTCTATATTTGATAAAAAAATTATCAATATTATTTTCTTCATCAATCACACTGTTACATCACAATTGTGGAAGAAACTTTTGTAGTACTAAAATTTTTTCACCAAGTGTCTTCCTTCGCAGCATGATCTAACATTAAATAGCCTGCCATACTTTACCCAAGTCCAATTCCGCACACGCATCTTGCACAAACAAACCCTTAGAATAATCTGTTAGTCAACAAATACATTGGTCAGCAAAGGACTCTTTTGAATGGAGATTTTTTAGAATAATCTGTTAATCAACAAATACATTGAGCATTGACAACGAAATGGAGATCTTTTATAGAAGCACATATTTAGAAGAACAAGCCTGAGGAATTGCAGACCACCCCTGTGTGTATGGGAAGAAGCATGCAGGAAAACATTCTGATTCATTAAAAGTAACGTCAATTAAATTTTAAGTATCCAATAAAAGAGAGAACAAATCAATTTGACAACTAGCTGGTTTCTTTAGAACATGTGATGAAGAAAACAGCGGATGAGAACTTGGTCTATACTTTTGGCTCATATGATCACTTCATCATTGATATGGAGAAATGAGCAGTCTTGTTCCATTCTTTCCCTTCTTCATATGGTAGTATGGTACCTTTCCTTCAAAAAAAGACAATACCCAACTATGCTCAGTAAAGAAAAGGAGGTAGGCAGCCCATCTTCTGGCTGGCACGTACTTGAGCTCAAGGCAGAAACTGATTATGGCACTGATCTTCAGCCAATCCTCTGTCAAGTATTAACCTGTGTCAGATCAGGGTGGACGAAAAACCACAGTATAATAGCAAATTCATCACGGCCTAATGCCATCAACGTTTATTTAGAGAGTAACAATCTCCTAGGTAAGATAACTAGATAACTATTCAAACATTCAAATAGAGATAAGATAACTAGATAACTAGACTACTCAAATAAAGATAAGATAATTGGTAGAAAAGATAAGAAGAAACAGTAAGGACTCTTAAAGGTTAGGCATAGTTTATGTTTAGCAGGACTCTCATGAGACATTTACGTGTGTCACCATCATCAATCATCTTTATTCAAAAATAAACCTTACAATAAATATAAATAAAATCAAACATGAAGTAGTTGAGTTCAACAAAGGACTTGACCCTAAAACAGGGGCTTTCCACATTGAAATTTTAGCACGTATATTGAGCTTATTGTCCATATGTAGGCAGGGGATGTGAGCCCTCTTGCACCACTCTTTCCCCTTCTTTCTTAGGTATTGTTTCATAAATGGACATACGATACAAGTTCAAAGAAAATCAATTAATTCAATAAATATATAATTGGTCTTGAAACACACATACACGCGCACAAAGTAAAAAATTACTGGAAATAAATCAAATAAGAAGAAAACTCAATAGCATCAGAAAAGTACCCAAAAAACAAAGTATGAATTTAGGAATACTTCAGAAGACAATTGAACAAACTCACATGGCAATTGATAAGGTCTAGAGGTCATGATCATTATTGATATCCTATAAATTGCCAAAGGGAGCCTCCTGTCAAATCTAGGAGCTAAAATTGGAGCTATAAGGCACAATTCTCTCCATTGCTCTTATTCTCTGACCCTCTCTACTAGTCCACCCAAAACATCAATGTACATATGGCAGTCCAAACTTGGAAGTAAACAGAACATGCTGGCAGGACAGACATCATTGCAGTGCATTGGATGTAAATTTAGCTCTTCAGAAGTTTTGATTGCAAGAGGTTCATTTTGTTGGTAGCAACCACCTCAAATCTTACACCAGCTTTGGCCTCAACATTTTTCTCATTTTGTGTCTTAAAACCTGAATAAGAGCCGATAAAGATTTAGAAATCATTTATGATTACAGGACCAAAAATCAATTGAACAAACCTAACCACCACATAGCATCTCTCGTTTTTAAAGTGTATTTGTAATTGCTGGTCATGAGAGTGCCTTGACCTGTCATGGAACAAGTACCTGAGCAATCTTGGGCCAATTCACCCCCTTCCTCCCTGCTGCCTTTGGCACCATCGTCTCAACATAGGACAATTTAAAATTTATAGTTCTTGGTAGTAGTGGCAGCCCCAACCGGTAAGGACAGCAAGAGCAGTCATGTACTAAAGCTTTTGAGCTCTCTCTAGTTGGAAAGAGAAGAAAAAACCAAAAACAGCAACGTGTCCTCTGGAGAGGACTTCCAATTCCCATCCACCACCAATTTCAAAATCTCAAAGAGAAATAGTCTTAGCAAGTCCTCTCCACACACAAGCAGTGTTTCAGCTACTATTAGAAGGTAAATAAGTAGCACTAGCTTTCAACTGCACCAGTGCCTACATGAGATTAAAAAGCACGCCATTGCCCATATCAAATTGCAATATATTAAAATACTCTATAACTAAAATACGAATATCTTAATCATCAAATACATATGCTGGAAAATTTGCATTACCTTAGCTTAATCCATTGCTGCAAAAATCCTTTTTATTTTCTACTTCTCAAGTCCATAGTAGAAATGTAGTGAATGTACAATAGGCAATAGAAGCTCCAGCAAGAATGGGAGGATGAGCTTATACAGTGACTTGAAAACATATCAGACAGGAGTTCATACACAATCCAGAAGGCCCTGCAGCTAGCAGTGGCATGAAATTGACAGTGAGTGTGTGAGGCACTTGTTATTCACAAGTAACATTGCAAGAGAAAAGGCAATGAAATGAGAATCTATCGTCATGTTGAAAACATTTGACAGCATCTTTGACATAGGTGTGCCAAAAAAAAATTTACTACTAGAATAAAACTTCAGTTAAATAATTTGAAGAAACAAGTTTCTTCTATTTTTTTTTTATCAACTCATTAAACAGATTGATTGGTAGTTTGCAATAGGAGGTAGGGTGGAGGAGACAAGAATTGAACTCGGGACCCCATGCTTTAATACCATGTTAAATTAACAATTCTCTCAAGAACTTAAAACTATTAGGAAATAATATATTTAATCACATGTTCTAACAGTAGGCTCATCTGGTCTATTTATTTATTTATTTATTTTTTTTAAGAACGTGTTCTTTATGGGAAAATGGATTTTTCCTTTATGCAGTGCAGACATTTTTTTTTTATTTTTTTTATTGATTGTATAATCATACTTTCAAGCTTTTAATGTGATATGTGATATTTGCCTGTATAAAAAAATAAATATCATAGTCTAAAGCTTCTCATAAAAAAATTTATATGAAATAGAATTTTATTGATGAAGTTATTTTTATAGGAGTTATCATGCTTGATGAATTTCAAATGCCCACTAAAAAAAAAAAAAAAAA
>NW_027070737.1:22411-23794 GCF_002906115.3 Quercus suber | reverse complement strand
GGGTTTTCAAGTTGAAGATAATATCTACATCTTGATGATCAACTTGGTTGCTACCATTGAAGCTTAAAGATAATCAAGCGGGGGTGCTTGTAGCTGATTGAAGAATCCAAGAAAGAAGGAGTCCGTGGATTCGGAGCTTGCACGTGGTCGTGTCAGTAAGTTCTACTGGTGGGTAGCATTAGGAAGTCAAGCGGGGAGCTTGTAGTCCTTCTGTATGAACTTCAATTCTTTCGCATAGTGGATTCAGGTTTACCTTGAGGATAGCTAGGTCAAATCCTCCCCAAGTTTTTACCGTGTAGTTTCCTGGGTCATCATATCTTGTGTTCTTTTATTTTCCGCTGCTTTATATCTTGATATGTTTGATTGTTTTAACCTAGAATTGTTTAATTTGACTAAGTAACAACTTGGCTAATTAATCTAGGCTACGCAATTTGGTTGTTTTTAAGGGGTCTAAAACCGTTCAACATCGCGTATTGTCCTTGTGTTTGCATCTCTCTTCCTTTACCTTTGCCATTTATTTTATATTGTGGATGTGCTTATATTTAGCTTAGATTGTTTATCAATTCTGTTATAAGCTTGTTATCATTTTCCGCACATACATTGTTTGATATAAAGCTTGAATTGGTAATTTTGTAATTTGGGGTCTTAACGTTCAAGGGTGTTTTAGACACATTTTGAACTTTCAGTATTAACTTACTCTTTATTTTTAAATTATACATTCTAAAATATGTAATGGTTTATTATTATTATTATTATTATTTAAAATTTAATTGGTTTTATACTCTTCGGTTTTTGCACCCAATAATTCACTTGCTATAAAAATTGAGAATCCAATTAAAATCTAATTGGATTTTCTCTAAATTTTGGTTATTAATATATATATATATATATAGATAGATTTAGGGTTGTGAATTAGGCATGTTCCACATGAGGGCTAGGATTAGTTCAAATTTGATTATGTCCTCATTAGTGAATATTATATTTATTTGGCTTAGGCTTGAAGCTGAAGGATCACGGTGATGAAACTAGAGCAAAGTAAGCATTGTCTATTTGGTTTGCGAATTGAGGTAAGTGAGACTTAACACACTACTCTCCTTCCCGTTATCTATATTTGTTGATAAACCATTTGGATGTTCAATTTTCATATATATATATATATATATATATATTTCTTGAATCTCCTTAACGCATTGATATCTTCTTCAAATTTTTTTTTTTTTTGTGACCCTTTTTAATGCATATCAATTTCTTGTAACTATTGAACTGTTGTCTTTGCGAAATGAAATTAATCTTGCTCGTAAATATCCTTAATTGAATCTTCTGCCATGAATTATTTGTTTCAATGACCCGCCGCAATACATGGGACATTAATATTTGGATCAT
>NW_027070737.1:0-1461 GCF_002906115.3 Quercus suber | reverse complement strand
TGTAAAGGAAGTCTCCTCAAAGATCTCACACGAGATTCACACAAAACAGCAATGTATGAGCAACAAAGCAATATGGACAACCCTAAAAAATGTGGCTAGGGTTTAGTTTATATACCTAGGGTAAAAACACAAAACCCTAAACGTTTAATGAAGTAGGGCTGAGTTGGAAAATCTGCAGAAAATTCAACCTGTGCGATTTTCGACCGATCAAGTCTATTCTTCGATTAATCGAGCCAGGCCGAAAGTCCCAAGTACTTCTGCAGCCACTCGATTCCAACTTTACAATATCAAACCAACTTTGAGCAATTCTAAACAAGACTAAATACACTGTTTTGATCATGGTTTGCCAACATTACAAATTAGAGTTCTAAATACAAAAACTCCTAAGACCTTAGAACCTAACAACTTCATTCAAACTTTAGCTCTCTCACGCATTCTCAACTCAGGTATTGATATAAAGCTTTCAATCTTAGTTTGATTTGTGATTTGTGAACCTGTGAATCTGTGACTTGTGAATCTTAGTTTCTTTTCAATCTTAGTTTTATTTAGTTAATAGTTATTACTTATTAGTTATTACTCATTGTGATTTGTGAATCTGTGAACTTGGGTTTGATTTATTATTAATTAATTTAGTTAATAGTTATTATTTGTAGGTTAAATTGAATCTATTGAATTTGCAATGGACGAAGTCACTAGCACAAAAACTTCACCTTCATCTAATCAAGAAGTGCCAAATGATCAATCTCCTCTTTGGTAGTATGTGACTAAAGTAGAAAAACCACCTGGTGGTTCTGTTAAATCAGGTGGAAACACATACTTTAAGTGCAACTATTGTGGTATAGTTTATATGGGATCCTATTCTAGGGTTAAGGTTCATTTATTACAAATTTCTGGCAAAGGTATTAAACCATGCCTTAAGGTGACATCGAGCTATAGGCTGAAAATGCAGCGGATGCATGATAGAGTTGAGAATGATACGTTAGAGAGAGAACGGAGAAGTCAAATTCCCTTACCCTCACCTCCCCCAGGCCGTGGGCCTATACTTATTTCCCCATTTCAGAGACAGGAAGGGAGTGATAGTACAAATCTGGTTGATGATAGGAGGAGGAAGGTGACTATGAATTCTCCTTTGGAGAAAACATTCCAGAATAATGCTAGACATGATTTGGATAGCAGGATTGCTAGGATGTTTTACACTGGTGGGCTTCCGTTTAACTTTGTAAGGAACCCATATTATCATAGTTCTTATGCATATGCTGCTACCCATAACATTCTGGGTTATCTTCTTCTTGGATACAATGGCTTGAGAACAACACTTTTGTAAAAAGAAAGAGCTTATGTTGAAAGACTTTTGAAACCAATTAAGGACTCTTGGCTTGAGAATGGTGTAAGTATAGTTTTTGATGGATGGTCAAATCCACAAAAGAGGCCTCTTATTAATATTATGGCTGTATCAGATGG
>NW_027070736.1:21245-23880 GCF_002906115.3 Quercus suber | reverse complement strand
TGAATTTGAAAGAATTCGAAAGGCGAAATTGAAAGAAAGAGAAAGAGAAAGAGAAAGGGAAAGAGAAAGAAAAAGAAAGATAATGTTGGAAGGTCGGTGTATATTCTCACGGGCGTTTTCGAGTGGCTGTGAGTCTGAAACTAACTGGCCTTTCATGATTTACCATAAGCTTGAAATCACAACCGGAGGAGTAAAGCGTTCATTGGAAATGGACGGTGGTAGTGATGGTGATGATATCGACCACGTTCGTCACCGGAAGAAGAAGGCTTCTTCTAAGCCGTTGGATTATCGCGAGAAGCCAATTTCAACAGTTCTCGCTTCGGTTTCTCTCAATCCGAATGAGCGTAGTAGTAACAATTCATCATCATCATCTTCATCTTCATCTTGGTCGTCGTCGTCTTCCTCGAATGCGAGTTCGGATTCTTTAATCAATTCAATTGGTCGAGAGATTTCGATCAGCTGCCTGATTCGCTGTTCCCGGTCGGACTACGGTAAGATTGCTTCGTTGAACCGGGGATTCCGGTCCTTGGTTCGGAGCGGCGACCTCTACAAGCTGCGGCGGTTGAACGGTGTGATTGAGCATTGGATTTACTTCTCTTGTGACTTGCTCGAGTGGGAAGCGTTTGATCCAATCGCTAACAGGTGGATGCATTTGCCGAGAATGACCTCCCACGAATGCTTCAAGTGGTCCGATAAGGAGTCATTGGCCGTTGGGACTGAGCTTCTCGTGTTTGGAAAGGAAGTCACCTCTCACGTAATCTACGCCTACAGTATTCTGACCAATTCTTGGACCTCCGGAATGAGAATGAATGCTCCGAGGTGTTTGTTCGGGTCGGCCAGTCTCGGCGAGAAAGCGATTTTAGCAGGCGGCTGTGACTCGCAAGGGAACATATTGGATTCGGCGGAGCTGTACAACTCGGAGACCAAGTCTTGGGAGACTCTGCCGCGGATGAAGAAGCCGAGGAAGATGTGTTCCGGCGTGTTCATGGACGAGAAGTTTTACGTGATTGGGGGAATCGGAGGACCCGATTCGAAGGTTCTTTCGTGCGGCGAAGAGTATGATTTGGTGACGAGGAAGTGGACGGAGATTCCTAACATGTCGCCGGCGGGGGAGAGTGAGGGGCAAGCCACAGCAGCGGCGGCGGCGCCGCCTTTGGTTGCGGTGGTGAACAATGAGCTGTATGCAGCCGATTATGCTGAAAGTGAAGTGAGGAAGTACGATAAGGGGAGGAGAGTGTGGGTTACAGTTGGGAGATTGCCCGAGAGAGCGGGCTCGATGAACGGTTGGGGGCTTGCATTTAGAGCTTGTGGTGAGCAGCTTATAGTAATCGGAGGACCTCGGGCATTGGCTGAAGGTTTCATTGAACTCAACTCGTGGAAACCGAGTGACGGGCCTCCACAGTGGAACTTGCTGGCGAGAAAGCAGTCGGTTAATTTTGTCTATAATTGTGCTGTGATGGGATGCTGAAAGGAAAGAAGAAAAGAAAATGTACAAGATTGGTTTGTCCTTCCATACAGGAGTCTTTGCTAATTGGTAAAATTTCACCCCCCCCTCCCCACACTTCTATCTGTTTTTTTAAGGTCATTTCCCATTTGGGGTTGGGGAAGAATTTCAGATTTTGCTCAAGATTCAATAGAATGTTTTCTTTCCAAACTTTTGTTTATGCTTTTTTTTTTTTTCTTTCTTTCCATTGAATTTATATCTTCCCCCCATTTTTAGTGACATGAGAAATCTCAGAAGTTGCTGTCATGTAGCACAGGATTTTAGATTCAATAATTTGAAATACCAACACATTGGTAGGTTGTCATCAGTGTTTGCTGAATCCTTTTCTTTTTATTTTTCCTTTATTATAAAGAAAACAGAATTTAGTTACATGGGTTTTCATGATCCTTAATCTTCTTGCTATTGTCTTCGAGGAAGAAAATAAGGCCTGAGAGGTTGTTATTCTGGACATTAGCATATGTACTGATCAAAATTATTGTTGCAATCAATGAGCTGTATATTTTCAGCTTTCTTCTTTTCAATTTATTGTGTCCTCATGAGGCCTTTGTCACTCTGGAACAGAATGTGGTTTTTATTTTTTTGGCTTCTCCAGATAGAAATCTTCACATAGATTTGCTTATTCTCTTATATTATTTCCCGATATTATCTGATTTATTAAGAGGGTAATATTTCAACTTTAACAACTTTGATTAAAAAAAAAAAAAATCATACTCAGCTGAAAAGTCTTCAACAGTAAAAGTACTGATGGAAAGATTTGGTATATTATACTAACTAGTCGAGCCCTATGAGCGAAAGAGTTGTCTCCCCCTCCTCCCAAAGAAAATCTTTCATTTCATTTGTCTGATTCATATCAATTAGTCTTTGCAGGAAAATTAACTTCAAGCGCATTTATTTTGCTGTTAAAGTTTGGATTTTCCTGACATGGTTGACATTTTCATGTTAAGCAGTGTAAAATGAATGTACCTACCGATAGCTCTTGGCTAACAAGAGAGATACTGTTCTTCCTGAGAAAAAACAAGGGAGATACTGTTACAATTAAAAGTTGCCTAGACATACATTGAAGCATTGACAATGATAGAATATTATAGTATGAATTCTCATTTATAATTGAGTTTCATTTTTTTTTTTTTT
>NW_027070736.1:0-17212 GCF_002906115.3 Quercus suber | reverse complement strand
ATGGTTTTATTATAGCTTTGGGATGGCTCTTTGCATGAGGAACTGTTACATTAATGGAACTGAATGAAGGTATTTTTGTTGGAACAAATGGAGTTTAACCAATCTATTTTTATTTATTTATTTATTTTGGTAGGTAAAGATAAATTCTGATGATGGGTTTCATTGGTAATAAAAAGAGATATTTGGATGACCAGTCTGAAGTTTGAAGATTTCAAGAATTGCAAGATGACAACATGTACATTTTGTGGGCAAAGGTTGCTGGCCAAATCTGGTGTGGCATTGGGTTACATTCATGAGGTAACCTTCTTTGAGATAAGACTATTTGGTGGAGTTATGAATTTTGGTTATCCTTCTCTACATAATGGAAGACAGTGTCACTGCGCATTCACTAAGTAATATTCCCCTAATATGAAACTATTTTTTAAATTACAACTGGAGATATGTAACCAATTTTGAACTTATAAATCTATTCCTATTCAAGAATAATAGAATCATAAAGCATAGCGATGATCTTTTTTTCTTTTTTCTTTTTTAAATAGTAATTCATTTAAGCTCAAACATTATTTTCTGGGACTACGGCTTCACAATGCTGAAATTGTCAATTGGAAAGAAGCAGATTTATTACACCATAAGAAGCTATACTTAGTTCTTGATATAGATCATACGCTACAGAAGAAGAATATTTAAAATAAAAAAACAGATATGACATCAGAGGAAGAATATTTAAAATAAAAAACAGATTTGCAAGGTATTTCTTTTACCTTTATATTTTATTGTACTTTGGCAGTGTGCTTAGCATTTTGTATATCTTTGTTTTCAGGTATCATGGTGACATTCCATCTTTGTTTGTATGATCATCTCTAATAAGCTTGGCTATATACCATTGTAACTTGTCATGTTGTAGAACTTTTAGAGGTCAACATGAATTATTACCGTTAAGTTCTGAATCTGTTGATGAAAGTTTTATTTGAGTGCTTTCAATTTGTCAATAGAATGTTCAAATTTCTAACCAAAGGTAGGTAAAACTTTCAAAGTCATGGAAGGGATATAGTTTACTGCTTATGCAGTCTTATGTTGTAAAATCACCATAACCATGAATCACTTGGAAGTTTTGAGGAATTTCTAGTGGGATCTTTTGATTTTTGGGAAGCACTACCTCACTTGTCTGCACTTTTTTTTGTCCCCCCACCCTCCCTTCTTTTTAAGAAAGATTGGCAGGATTTTTATGTTATGCTTAAGGCAAGCTTAATTACTATTTTTATTTGTAATATCACTGTGAGATTTTTTTGTTCCATAATGCATGAGGCGAACTATAGATAGGAAAGGTTTGGTAGTTATTGGGGGAAAATCCCTATAACTTGGAAACCAAATAGAGGCTCTCTTATCAGTTTGATTGATTATCAAGTTGGCTTTTCATTTCACTATATCTGCTCTGCTGCAGATGTGTATTTATTCTTTTTAAAAATATTTATTTTCTAACTCTTTAGGCTTTGATTGCATTGTTTTTTCTTTGACATTTTGGCCGTTTGAGTGACTTGATGTGCTTGTAGCCTTATGGTATTCAAAAATTATGAAATGGACATGTGTCACGAAAGGTAGCCTCTTCATGGTGAAATTTATGCAAATTGATATGAAGATGAAGCTACCTATGGCAAAAAACATATATGATGACGAAGCTAAGGCCCTTTATTCACACATTTTTACATTTTTAAAAGAAGAAAGTGATATGTTTGAGATGTACATTTATACAATGAGTGATCTCCTGTCGGCACTATGCAATGTAAATGGCTAAGCTACTTGATCCTCTAGGAGAGTACTTAAGTGCTAAAGTGATTTCACGTAAGCATGGCACCCAAGAACATCAAAAGGGTCTTGATATCTTGCTTGGCCAAGAAAGTGCTGTATTGATTCTTGATGATGCAGAAGATGTAGGTACATCTATGTCCAGCTGAATATCTGCTTAACCAATTTATTTTCACTTTAATATGATAATATTTGTTACACAATACTTTTGATCTTACTGTTTTACCCACTAAAAGAAGAGGAAGATCTTTCAACATTATAAGTCCTCTTATTTGTAGGGAAGAGAGTCAGATTACGGAAATGGGCAATTTCATAATTATTTGAAGTATGTTGTAGTTTCATTTTCAAAGGTTCTTGCTACATCATATTAAACTGGCCCCGCCTGTGTTTTGAAATTAACTTGAACTCTTATAAAAAAGACATGGTTTTGTATCTACTCTGTGTGAAACACCATAAAGAAGTAAACTTTTCAGTTTTAAATTATAAACTTTTTTTTATTCACTTTGGTTTCTCTTTAGTCAAACTGAGAAGGGTGAAGGAAAATTAAAAAACAAAAAACAAAAACTTGCTTATGGATTTTATGAGATGCATACGTGTTGATTGTGACTTTTATATCATAGAATGATGAATGGAACTAAGAAGTAAATATGACATTGTTTAGGAGCCACTTGAAATAGTGAAAGAAGCCTAAAGGTTGCTTCTAATGTTGCTGCACTTGGATTATTCAAAAGTTATGTAGACGTGTTTATGCATTAATATGTGATGTATCTTTTTGGCAAATTTTACATATTTGAGGTTCTTTGGTAAACAATTTTTTTTTTGGTTCTGTGTATATGTTTAATTGTTGTTTATCTTAATTTTTACCTATCAAAAACACATCATTTATCCTAATACTTGAATGTCTAGATGAAAGATTTGCACTTGATCCATTGAGACCAAATTTGATCATGCAAGTGATTTTGCTACCAATAAAAAACTAGACTATAACATGAAATTAATTCTTTTACCTAATTTTGTAGTCTAACTTGCAAAATGATTCTAATTTTAGAGTTGATCTCATTTTTAGTAGTTTTTCTGTGCATCACACGGGTTAATGACCAATTTATATAAAAACAAAAACATTACCCAAAGCAATATATTGTAGCTTACCAAATGTTGCAGAATCGAATTCACTCGACTCATTCTTCTGGTTATGATCGCCTGTGATCACAGTTTGGTTGATACCGTACCCAACCATCATCAAATATTGCTTGTTCTTATCAATGGAAACATACTCATAATAAACCCCAGCTACAATGTAAATGACAAAGTATCCATCACTAATATCAGTATTTTCTGGTGCAGCAGCCACAGCATCATTGATAGTGGTGAAGTCTCCACTGTTATCTGGGTTCACAAATACCGTTTGGCTCACCAATACATCGCCAAGAGTTGTTTGAAGCAACCTTTTTCCAGTTATAGACATTCTTAAAGGCAAAAGACCATTAATAATATTTTCCATATTGGAAAAGAACGAATGGCTTCTTTCTGTTGGAAAACTCTCTCTCTTTGTCTTTGGAACCCAACCATGCTTAAAAAGCGCAAGCGATATGCTATGAAGCTTAGTCCCATTAGAGAGAGGACCCAACAAGCCTTTTTTAACGCTAGAGGCTGATGCTAACTCTAGCAGGCCATCAGAACATGTTTCTTGGTTTGTCAAAGTGGCACTAAGCAGTGTATGCAAATCCTCAGCTTGCAAGCTATTAAGTCTGTTTGTAGAGCTAATAGTTTGCAAAGTTTTTGACAAGAAATCCACGGTCAAGTCAGCTAAAAGCTGACAATCTTTGAGGGCATGAACGGTACGTTTAGAATACGAGGAATGTGATATTGGATATGATTTGATTAGCGAAAGAAAGTCTTTTGCTGATGATAAGGACTGGTGAATGAAGTACCAGCCATAGTCTTGAATGGTGTTGAACTCATTTGGCGGTAAGTTGGATTTGCAGAAAGATGGGTGGGGTGTGGAGTTGCAAATGGTACTTGGGGAAGTATAGAAGCTAGCAAGAGAAGGAGAGTAGGAGAAGAGCATTAATAGGAGAAAAAAGTTGCACAATGGGGAGAGCTTGGAAGCCATTGTCATAGAAATGTGTTTGCAAAATAGGTGTGGTTGGTTGGTCTCATATAGAGAATACAATCATACATATGATACAAGAAAGAGATTGAATTTTATCGTGTGCTCAAAAGCGTGTTTATCTCAGTGTGTAGCGTGTACTCTTCTTTTTTTAGTATGCTATTGTTCCAATAATGTGTTTATCTCGTTGTATTTATTTTTTCTGACATACAAAGATTCGAGGTTTAGATAAACTCAAGCTCTAGCCTCTAGGTCGTGTGCATTACATTAATCTGTTGATGTGGCTTGCATTTAAATATAAGTCATAGTTAGCCTGAGTACTATGGCTCACTCTCAATTTGAATGCTTCTTCGTATGTATTTGGATGCAGCTTTTCTCTCTTCTTGCTGATTGTTTAACGGTTGAAAACTAGTTAAAGCATGGTTGTACTTCGGGGAAAAAATAAGACTTTAAAATTGTATATAAACTAAAAAAAAAAAAACTATAACGATGCTGTTTTGGTGAGAAATGTTGACGTTGGCTACATGGTTCTGAAATCCGGATTGGACCGGCGAACCGCAATAATCGGAAACCAGTCATCAATCCAGTTCTTTAAAAGTATAAAACCGGAAAATTTTAATTTGCAGTAAACCGCTTGGACCGCGGTCAAACCTCCTGATTTGCAAGACCGGACACGGTTTCACCGGTTGGATAACAAATACTCTGAAAAAAAATCTGCGGTGGTCTATCTCGTTTTTCTTCACCGGAAGCCAAAGCCTGATATATTGCTTAGCCAAAATGCTTCATTGTCACTGGATCTTTCTCTGTTATCGCTAGTTCTTGCCTTTTAGTTTCTGTTAGAGGGAGGACAAATATGTGTTTGTAAAGAGAGCCTATGGGGATAGAGAGAATCCTGGGAAGAAGACGAAAAGGGAAGAGTAGAGAGTGGCAAGTGGGGGCAGGTTGGGTCTGATGTTGTATTGAAAAGAGGGTGATATGACATAAGAACAAAACATATAAGGTAAAAATGTTGACATCATTTAAATGTTCCAGCTCATCAACAATAGCTATATGCTGGCCTTCCTGTTAACGTTCCCGTTAGCTAGCTATTTTCAACATTTCTTGACCAATTTCAAAAGTTTTCGGGCCCACCTCGATTTCAAATTTTAAATTTCAATCCAATTGTTTGTTTCTTATATTTCATTTCTCCTCTTAAACATAAAAATGAAAATCACTTTCTTGTAACTTTCTTCCAGCTGACGTAGCCATGGTCCCCATATGGCCAACTGACACATTTTTGTCAATCACAACTCATCATGTGGCGAGTTATGGCACAAAGTCGTGTCCAATTATGTGGTACTAGCACAACTCTAAAAAGTGATAGTTCCTTGATTTGGGATAAAGTGTTTTTTCTTTATTAAAAAAAAAAATAAGACAAGACCTCTGTTGGCTCATGGCATTGTGGCAGTAGGTTTTCGTTTTTTTCATTCGGTTTGTTACATTTTTTTGGCCTAAAAGTAATCAAAAGAGATTTACTATTCTATATTTTTTTGAACAAATATTCTATATTTTCATATCAATATTGTTTATTTTTATAAATTTGTTACTTTTTTATTTTATTTAATTATTAAATTATTTATAATGTCATCACGGTTTAACTTTGATTGAACCTCGGTCTGACCTTTAAAACCTTGAATCTGTCTTTTTTACGGTTTATTGAATAGCCCAAGTTTCAAAACCATGGTTGGCTATGATTTGGAATCCTATTTCTTTCTTGATTTTAGTTATGTACTGTAGGGGCACGGTTTACAACCCAAGCCCAATATACATGGAGTTCTGGGTTAAGAAGTCTAGTACAATAAATTTGTAGAAGGTGGGTCGAAGAACTAGGTCCTAGTGAATCTAACAACGGTTAGGACAGGTTTGAAAGATCATCATGCAAGAGCAAAGCACGTAAGGCCAGGTGTATGTGTTGTCTGAGTAAGCCAATATTCTTATAGACCAATGGATCTGATTACAAGTGCAATTCTGGTTGCTACAGTGTTCTTTCTTTATTCCCCCCCCCATCTCATGGAGGGTCTCTCTTATTATATAGTCCCTCTTGGACAATCTTTACCCTACAATTGTCGATAATTTGAGTTGCTACTCGAGTACTTGTCCTATCAGATATCTCCTCTGGCCTCTCTGTGAGTTGCGGTGACTGAGGAAATACTGTTCAAGGGTCTTCTTCACATAAATGCGGCCAGAAAAGTAGCTGCAGTGTATTTAATATGGAGGTAGCACCCATTCTTAGATATTTTTAGGTCTCCTTCCTTCTCGTGAGTTTATGTAACATGCCTCTGACACTGCTGCCTCTATTGAGGTCATTTTTGCTGCTGGAACATGTATCGGAGCAATGTTCATCTTATCCAAGAAGATATTCCTCCTCGGACCGTCTTCTACTCCTTTCTTACTCATGAGGCATTGAGCTAGAATCTTTCTACTATTTGTCTCTCCTCGGACGTCCCCACGTTCTCGGATAAGGCCCAAGGCCCAATATTCCCTTTTTGGGCCTTGTCCTATATTGGGCCTTGTCCTTACAATAACCCTTCAAAATTCCAGTTTTTCCCTCTCATCTGAGGAGAAAAAGTGGGGTTTTGATCTTCAAGGGATAAGACCATTTAGTTCATTAAACATCTCCTAGTATCTGCTCGAATACGTCTTCAAGGTCTCTCCCTCTCGCATGCTTAAGGATAGTAGGGAAGCTAATAGCCAAGGAACCCTACTACAGGTGACGAAGTGGGAACAAAACGCCTAGGTGAGCTCCTTGAAGGAACTTATGGAATCTGCCCTTAGGTTGTCGAACCATCTCATGGCAACAAGTCCCAAACTGGATGGGAAAACCTTGCACATCAAGGCTTTGTCTCTGGAATGGACAACCATTTTCTGATTGAAGTGGCTCACATGCTCCACGGGGTTTGTTTTACCGTTGTACATGATGAAAGTAGGCTGAGTGAACCATCGAGGAAGTCTAGCCCCCTCAATTTTGCGCGTGAAGGGTGACTTGGAGATTTGGTCCAAGGCCCTACTTATAGCGTCGTTTCCCATGCCTTTTTGAGGCAGGCTTTTGACCCCCCATTCGCAATGGTGCTCCTCTTCGTAGGAGAAAGACTCGCTAGGTGGGGTTCGGAACCTTCGCCTGTAACTAATGTCCCTTCCGTCATCATAAGAAATGTTAGAGTTAGAGGGAGTTCGCCTTCGTCATGCATGGCGCAGTTCCCTTCTTAGTCAGTTAATTTCCAACTGCAGTGCATATAATGCGGAGGTAGCACCCATTCCTTAGATATTTTTAGGTCTCCTTCCTTCTCGCGAGTTTATGTAACATGCCTCTGACACTGCTGCCTCCATTGAGGTCATTTTCGTTGCTGGAACACGTATCAGAGCAATGTACGTCTTGTCCAAGGAGATATTTCTCCTCGGACCGTCTTCTACTCCTTTCTTACTCATGAGACACTGAGCTGGAATCCCTCTACTATTTGTCTCTCCTCAGACGTCCCCACGTTCTCGAATAAGGTCCAAGGCCCAATATACCATTTTTGGGCCTTGTCCCTACATGTACCATAACAACTCTTGCCAAGTTGGGATTGTTATATATATATTGGCCTTTTGGTTTTGCTTTATGCAAAAAAATTTTGTAAATTCGCATAGAGGTTTTTAGGTATATTTAGGATTTGAGTCTTGTGATGATGCCTTTATTCTACAGTTGTAATTTTCCAAATTTCTTTGTGAAATTTCTTTTCATATTATTCACATAAATCCTTAGTATTCTTATCTTAGGTGTAGTGTTTCTTTTATTTTCTATTTTTTCCCTATTATTGTTTGTGAGATCTTATATAAACTCATATAATAACGTTCACAATCATATAATAATCTTCTGTTAATGTGTTATAGATTATAAGGTTGTATAACAAAATCAAATATCCTACATTTCTTGTATGCATGAAGGTTCATGAGCTATTTAAGTGGCAATGGTATTAGCCGATTCTCTCATGAAGAAGAACCATATTCAAATTTATCTTTTTCCACTTATAATAAGCAGGGAGAATTAAAAAAACTGGTAGTTATCAATACTGTAGAAAATGCTTAGACTCAAAGACAAAATAAAAATATATAGCCTCACTCTTTTTATATTTATATAGGCTCTCTTTTTTTTTTTTTTTTTTTTTTTTTTTTTTGGGTTAAGAAAGGACAATGTACTACATTCTTATTGGTACATAAAATTATATAGCTACGAAAAAAAGTAAAAAAAGAAAAAGAAAACAAGGAATTAAAATATGTTTCTTCATTATATATATACTTTGGTCTGACCTCGTATTGTGCCAGTTTGTTCAGTGGCCAACTTAGATCCTATAGCTGGTTTGACCATGCGTGGAGCTGGCTTTTAAATATAGTGTTTTTTTTTTTTTTAATAAATTTTTTTTATATAAAATAAAAATTCTAATTTAATCTAATCAAAATGTATATATGTATAAAACTCTCTCTTAGAGACTTGAACTTTGGGCTTTGCCCCTTATACCCCACAAACACTTATATTTGTAAAGTGACCATTGCGTCAATGATACACTATGGTGGCTTTTAAATATAGTTGAGTGATAGGAGAGTACTGTTTTTTTTTTTTTTTTAAAGGTAGAATTCCAAAAATGCCCTTTTGTTTTGGGACATACAAGGCCCTTCTCAGAAAAAATCAATTTTCTAGGAGATTTTATGCTTTTTTTTTTTTCAAGTTCCTCAAAAGGTGCAAATTATAGGATTGAAAATTTGCTAATTTAGCTGTTTAGCAGTTTGCGGATTTTTTACTTTTTTTTACTTTTTATTTTTTTTTATTTTTTTATTTTTTTTATAAAGATTGAAATCTCTAAAATCATGTTAGGCTAGCATAAAATCTCTAACAGTTGCTTTATGCTAGTTCAAACATATTTAAACTTGCAGACAAACAAAAAATTGCTTTTTTTAAAAAAAAATTAGGGACAAATTAAGTTGTCTTTTGAGGACTAAATTTGTGGGTTTTAGAGTGTTTTGGACCTAGTTAGTATTATCACAAACCTTAGGGTAGGTTTGTGAAATTTACCCCTATTAAAAATATATTAATTTGATTAAAGTCAGATACCATGTCAACACTATATTAAGCCATGTAGGACATAAACTAATTAACAAACACAAATGGAAGAAATAAAATTAAAGTAAAACATTTTGCAAAATTTAGGAATGGAAAACAATATTGATAAAACGTTTTAACTCTAGAATTGTTGGTTGCTTGATAATCACTTTACCCAAAGAAGCTGTTATAATATTGAAAGGCTTATTGATATAACATGGTCTCAACCAAAAACTGAAAAAAAATTAAAAAATAATAATATGGTAGCTAGAGCTGGATGTTGCTTGGTTGCAAGAGTTCACTATCTAAATCTTCGATCGGATATTATTTAAATGATCCACAATTATCCTCATACATTAATTGATAATAGAAAACTAAGAAAAGTAGCTACAATAACAATAAGAAAGAGACATATTGAAGGATCTCAAAGTGCAATTTATAGTAAACCACAAGTGTAAGGCCCTTGTGCCGCAGGCAACCACTTATTACCCTGTATAAAATTGCACACTGTGAAATGATACGCTTGTTTTTTATTCATGACATGGTAACTATGCCATGTAACCCGTTCACTAGTGACTGATCCTGGGCCCTTGTTATCATATTCCCCATAATATAATGTCTTTAGAGCAAAGCCTGAGTCATTCCATGTGAGCCAACCTTTAGAGTTAATTAGGCTATCCATAAAGGATTGCGTATAGACAGTTGTTGAATACTCCTTCCATGGCCTCCCTAGGTATGTTTCTATTCTATCTAAATTCTCAGCTGCCCTAATGCTACAAAGATGCATGGAAATCCCAGTATTTTGATTCGGGTCTGTTTTTCCTTGCGCAGTGATAACATTGCATTGGCCATGTAATGGAAGTCGTAGATAAATGTTGCAATCTTGGAACACAACTGCTGCATTGCCAAATATAAAATCAATTGTACCATAAATATCACATTCTTTATAAAATTGCCTGAGAGAATGGGTAAGTAACGTGTCTTGGTAGCCTTCAAAACTGCATTTATAAAATGTGGACAGGTCGGCCCCATTTCGTACAGCCACAGCTTGGCCCTTCCTTGGTCCGGCAGTGTTACGAAAGGATATTTCCTTAGCAACAAACCCTTGCCCACCTACAGCTGAAATAGAAATTATAGTGCACAGAATTATAGATCATCATAACTAAGGTAGTATCATAAAATTATATTGGTCGAAGGAAGAAAGATGGGTTTATCACCATGGGTAACGTTTAAGTTCAGTTTCTTAAGTATAGTACATTAATTAGGTTCTTAAATTATATTTAAATATATAGATGCATTAAATTTAATCCCTGTGACAAGGCAATATGGTTTTTGTTTTATTAGTTAATGTAACCATATGTTTAAATTTTCTTTAAAAAACTAACGTGTTGCACTTTAGGAACAATGCCTAACTTTTGTCCTATCAACAATATTAGTTTCCACAAAATTTTTACTAGAATTTAAGACAACTATAACAATATTAATTTCCACAAAATTTTTAATAAAATTTAAAATAACTATGGCATAGAGTATGACTTTTTTTTTAGAGTTTATCATATCTATCTAATCTTAAATGTGTTTTTTATAATATCTAATCTTTTTTTTTTTTTGAAAAACAAACAAACACACAAAAGGGAGATGAAAAAGGGTTCTAAGATCTTATCTAATCTTAAATGTTAATATAAGATATTACCTTATTTGTTATCAAAAAAAAAAAAAAGATATTACCTTATTTAATATGTAAGTTCCAATATTGGTGCTTACCAAATGTTGCACAATTAAATGTAGTCCAATTATCCGCATTTTGTGATTGCCTGAGATCACAGTCCGGCCGATACCTTCCCCAACCATCATCAAATAGCGCTTGTTCTTATCAATGGAAACATACTCATTATAAACTCCAGCTGCAATGTAAATGACAAAGTATCCATTACAAATATCAGTATTTTCTGGTGCAGCAGCCACAGCATGATTGATAGTGGTGAAGTCTCCACTACCATCTGGGTTCACAAACACCGTTCGGCTCACCAATACATTTCCAAGAGTTGTTTGAAGCAACCTCCTTCCAGTTATGGACAATTTTAAAGGAAAAAGACCATTCATAATCTTTTCCATATTGGAAAACATAATGTGGTTTCTTTCTGTTGGGAAACTCTTTGTGTTTGTCTTTGGAACCCAACCATGCTTAAAAAGCGCAAGTGATATGCTATGCAGCTTAGTTCCATTAGAGAGAGGGCCCAAGAGACTATTTTTAAGGCTTGAGTCTAACTCAGATGTTAACTCTAAAAGACCATCAGAACATGTTTCTTGGTTTGTCAAAGTGGCACTAAGCAATGTATGCAAATCCTCGACCTGCATTCTACTTAGACTGTTTGTGGAGCTAATTGTTTGGAACGTTTTTGACAAGAAATCCACGTTCAAGTCGGCTAAAAGCTGACAATCTTTGAGGGTATGAATGGCGGATATAGAATATGAGGAATGGAATATTATTGGGTATGATTTGACTAGCGAAAGAAAGCCTTTTGCAAATGATAAGGACTGGTGAAGGTAGTACATGCCATAGTTATGAATGGTGCTGAGCTCATTTGGTGGTAAGTTGGATTTGCAGAGTGATGGATGGGGCGTGGAGTTGCAAATGGTACTTGGGAAAGTAGAGGTTGAGGTAGAGGAGCTAGCAAGATATGGAGAGCAAGAGAAGAGCATGAATAGGATAAAAATGGTGCACAATGGGGAGCGCTTGGAAGCCATTGCCATAGAAATGCGTTTGCAAAATAGGTTTGGCAGGTTAGTCTTACCTAGAGAATTTAATGGTGCATACATTATACATGAAACAGATATTAATTTTGTGTCGTGTTTGTTATGCACACTTTTATACATTCGTTCGTACACGCATAAAATATTCAAAAAAGATAGCATAAAATCACGATTTTCATGCATTATTTGCTTGCGTTCAGATGAGTAAAATAGTACGTGTAAATTTAGTCTTTAATTTTACCATGAGCTCAAAAGCGTATTTATCTTAGTGTTTACACTTTATATATATATATATATAATGTTAATCTTCCAATAAGGTGTTTATCTTGTTGTATATATATTTGAATAATAGTTCTCATAATAATTTTAATTAATGGGATTTAATATTTATACAAGAGGGGATATATTTATTAATTTATTAACTGTATTCCTGAAATATTCTATAATTATTTGTATTGTGCAAGTTTGTTCAATGGCCAAGATTAGATCTTCTAGCTAGTTTGACCATGCCTTGAGATGGCTTTTTATATCTTATCCCATATTAGCATTGAGAGTGATAATGTTGCAATTGTGTCTAAAAAAAGTGTTGTAAGTTAATCAAATAGTATATGATAATATGAATGAAGATTGCACTCATGCTTGGGCCCAATTATGTCGAGTTGTGTGTCAAGCGGTAATCTCCCACAGTCGCACACACTGGGGGGTTGTGGCCCCATTCATAAACCCATGCATAGAGAGTGATCGGGTCAATACTCAATGGTAGATTTTTAAGGGCAAATTCTTTTTGATCAGCTAACTCGTTTGGCGAAAGTTCTTGATCTGGGCCTATATTGTGGGCCTAAAAGCCCACCTAAGCTTAGACATGGGCTCATGAAGCTCGGACCTTCCTCTGATAATGAAGAATTTTTTCTAAAGCATAACCAAACTTTTATTTCCACCAATGCATGTATATTACAAAGAATGCAATCTCGTATAATTAAATAAACATCCAATAGGGCTGTCAATAATCTAAACAAACAAACCTTTCAAAAAAAAAAAAAAAAATCTAAACAAGCCCAAAACAATAGTCACACTCAAAATTAATACTTATCAAACGATATATAAGTGCATGCCAAGGACCTAGCAGTAGCTCATAACAAACAGTCCTAATGCAAATAGCAGAAGAGATGATGAGAGACTGTGAGAGGGCATGGCAGAAGATGGGGTCAGAACCGGACGGCTCCCAGTAGTAGCAGTTGGAGCTTCGGAACTTGTTGTAGATGGAGGTGTTAAAAGTGGTGTTGTGTCAGTTTCCGGTGCCGGAGCAGGCGATGTGGGTTCTGTGACAGAAGAAGCTGATGGACAAAATAAATTATTAGTTCAAATTATGGTTACATGATTAAATTTATTATTCATTAATAATTTAATTTTTTTGAAACAGTTAATAATTTATCATTATTTGATATTAGTATCAAGCATTAGTAGCACCAATAACTCAAACCATAATATGCATGCCTTTTAATTACTATAGCTATGAATTATGATTGATAGTTTGCATAATACCTTTAGGACTAGGAGAAGAGGCTTCAGGAAGAGGCGTTGGCGCAATTGAGATAGGACCTGCCAATCAATTTCGAACATGTAAAATAAACCCATAATTAGGGGAAAAAAATACAGAGTTTCTTTCTTTCTTCTGTTTTTTTTTTTTTTTTTTGGTAGCAGTCAATGCAGAGTTATCTTAGCCAACTTTGGCCTCTAAAGTGTGAGATATAAAAATTCCAGTAATAATATGTGCACGTCTGGAAGCGTTCAATGTTTTAGTGGATCTTGTCCACTGTTCACGAGACTGACATGTACTTTTTTTCAAAAAAAAAAAAACTTTAAAAGTAAGTACCACAGCACTATTCAGACATTTAAAATTTTATGCTATAGTATTTTCACTTTTCACTTTTTAATTTTTAACAATAAACAGTATCCAAATAGACCCTACGTAGAAATAGTAGATTTCTTCCCAAAGTTATTCGTGTGTGTAAAATGGATAGCTACACAGACATGAGGAGTAATTTGGTTTCAAATTGCACTTTTAATGTAACTTTTCTTTACTTATTTCTTTTTCTAGTATATTTTTTATATATAAAAAAAATGAAAAATAAGTTGTGGAGAAACAAAAATTAGAAATAGTGATATTTCAAAGTAGGAAATAGAAAGGGTACCTGGAGCAGGAAGTGGTGAAGCAGTGGCTGCAAATGTACAAAAAATATCATTAGTGTCTCCATAGATTGATAAACAGTACCATAAAGACCTACCAAATGAAATCTTATAAAAAGATTTTACCTTTGCATTGGACAGGGACAGCAGCCATGTTACAAGCACGAGGAAGAGATATGGCGGTGGTCCTGTTAATGGCATTGGCAAGGGAATGTTCCCAGTTAGAATGAGGCACAAACAACCCATGCCACCACTTGTGAGGGACTTCAGAGAGTTGCAACAGTCAGCAGTTGGTGAGGTACCATTGGCACTGCTATTTGTGACAAAACCCATGCAAGGACTGAAGCTAGAAATCATCGAGGCACTGCATGGGCTATTGATTTGCCCATAAACTGGAATAATCAAGACCACAATCATTGCCAATATTGGAACAAAACTAGGGAAAGCCATTGTGAAATATGTTACTTGATGTTGAGTATAGGAGTTTGAGAAATGGAAGGGATAAAGGTTTTGAGAGAGCAAAGAAAAGTTGGGTTTGTGAATTTGGTGTTTAGGGATGAGAAGGGTGGGTAATTTATAGGTAGAGCAGGTCAGGAAGCAGAAGTGGAGGGAACATACTACTACATAGGTGGATTTGAAGTTGGTTTTGGTGCTCAACTACCATAACTAATCTATTTGAAATTATAAGTAGCTTGAGTAGGTGGAACTAGTATGTTGTGTCAGCTCTGTGTGTAGCCTTTTATTTTGACTTGCATTTCTGGCAGCTCACCTGGTCGCCCCTTCACTCATTTTGTGTCAGTCTATCATTGGCCATTTGCTCTAGTAAAAATTCTCTTTATGATTCAGCCAATAGGGCTTATGGATATCTCAAAGTTTTAGTTTAGCTTTCTGGAAATCAAATCACTCCTAATTTTCCTAAGCAAATTCATTGTCTTGGATTTTACTTGCCTAGTGGAATTTTTTTAAAAAAATAATAAATAATAATAATAAAAACACACACAAGAACACAAAAGAAATCATTAACTTGGGTACCATAAGGCATGTAATAATAACTAGCATTTGGTAAATTTTAAGCATAGCTTTAGAGCTTTGTTGGTACCTTCCGGTGTTTTTTAATGGAAACGTTCAGAGTTTAAATCTTCACTCTCCCGTTATAGCTATTGAATTAAATTTTTTTTTTTTTTGTTTTTTAACAAACAAAAAACCTTAAGCACGATTAGGTCAACAAAATATCAGCATTTCTTTTCCTTCATTTTAATAATAACAAGGGCAAGCTATTGTCTTCTGCAATGATTGTCTAAAGTTCTCATGAAAGTGGTAAATTGATGCCAAAACAAAATGCTAAAAGATAAGAATAAGAGTGGTATATAGTCATTCCATACTAGTCTCATTAGATGAGAGACTAAAACTGGGTAACACCACTAGTCAATTTTTAGGGCCCTTTTTCTGGTGGGTTTTGTGTAACTCAAGCCCATGGAAATTCAATAGAAGAAGTCACACAGATTGGGCGTTGGCCTCGGTGAGAGTCCAAAAATGTATCAAAAGTTGCTAGGTTTTCTTTTGGGCCCACTGAAAACCCAAGTCTTCAGCAAATGTGGAGCCTAGTATAGGCCCAGATTTTCACCACACATGGCGTCCAATAAGGTCCAAGGCTTCTCAGTAGTTATAAAATCATTCCTTTTTGCAACGCCCAAATCGTTGAGCCCATGCCGTGCGGCACCATGCTCTATAAAAAAAATAAATAAATAATAAATAAATAAAAAGAAAAGAAAAGAGAATTATTGTTTCACGCATGAATGTACACCAGTTCACACTATCCCCCTTTTTTATATCGTGTTCGCATTTTCCAAGCAATGTTCCACGCTTAATACATGATGTAAAAAGAGTGTGGACACCAATAAATATGAAACAGTCAAAGCCTAAAAACTCGAGTGTTTTTTTGATCATAGGTTGATCACTTGAAACAGATTTCTATGAAATAGGAATGTTATAGTGACTCTCACACGTAAGGGAAAGACTGAATGGGGTAGAAGTTGTAAGAGTATTAGTTAATATAATTAGATCGAAGATTCATAGGTAGAAATTACAAGAATAGTGATTAAAAAGCAACTGATTTTTTTTTTATTATTTTATTTATAGTCTTTTATATTTCTCATAAAAGTAGTATAATAACTTTCTTAAAATTGTTCATTAACAAATGTCTTAAGAGTATCCATTAAGTAAACCCTAACATAATATAATTGGATCTAAAATCCATAGACTTAAAAAAAAAAAAAAAAAAAAACTTATACGTGTAACATGTTATATTAAGCCTCACTTTTAGAAATATAAATCACCTGTATCATTTTTTGGATACCACTCTATGTTCCACAAATAACAAATTGTTACGTATTGATTTTACTTTCCTTATAAAATACAAATTGTCACGTATTGATTTTACTTTCCTTATAAAATAACTGGAGTTGAAAATGGAAAAAAAAAAATCATACACATATTAAGTTGTGATTGGTGGAATATAAAGTGATAAACAAAAAATGGTATAGGAGATTTGTATTCCACTTCTAGAGTCTGATGGCTTGATTGGCATCACCCATAGGATAATTAATTATTGAAGCCAAAAGCATACATTGTTAACGGTCTCAGTACTTCTTGTTCTTTGCCAATCTAAGACCTTAGATTGGCTACATGTGAGCTTATTGAATGGAACTTAGTTCTCCACAATCCCATGAGGTCTTCTTTACAACAGCTATGAATAACAAAAGGGGTACAGAGATGGAGGTAGCCTTCATACTCTGGAATAAAAACTTGTAGACTCAGACTAGATGTACATACTTTCGTCGTTAGGTGACCTGATTGCCTATGTCTATCCTATATAAGGTCAATTTCTTCTCGGGGATGCTTATTGCCCTTCATACACATAAAGACACGTGGCTTGCAATAAGAGCAACACCAATTTACATAGGTCTTCACGTCTTTACATGACACATTGGAGATTTCTTATAATAAAAGCAAACCTGACCTCATATAGCCTGTTTAGTTTACCAAACACACCACGATTGGAAATCATGACTCATGAGCCCAAAATAATACAAATGAAACCTTTTAGGCTGAGTATAAATTAGTCCCCTCCACAGTTCAACCCAAGTGCAACACAATTTCCTTCACTACTAGACATTTGGGACACAATCAAAAGATCTTCAACTATCCATGGCTTTAAGAGGGATTGATATTGGTCTAGCCTTGAA